>NC_047168.1:14236668-14356668 GCF_009819705.1 Hippoglossus hippoglossus
TTATCTATCCAGACTGATCAACACTCCCTCTTTCCTCATGAGAAAGTTCCAGATCTCAACCGACCACATCAGCTCGTCACCTCTCGGCTGCTGCACTGAAACGCGTCTGTATGACACAAAGAAACTAAAGGAGGTGGAACCACTGTTTCCGTTTCGTGAAGTTACAGTTTATGACTTCATGAGGAACTTTCCCTCCATCGTTCTTTCTTTGTCACCTCCTCTCCTCCTCCTCCTCCTCCCTCTCCTCCCTCTCCTCCCTGCCTCTCCTCCCTCTCCTCCCTGCCTCTCCTCAGTCTGTGTCCCCAGGCTACACATATCCAGGTATTCAGCCGCCTGCTGCCGCTCCCCTCTCTAATTTCTCGTTGCCTGTAGCCACGCGGCTCAGTGCCAGGCGGTGATGTACCGGGTGTTACTGCAGAGAGAGAAGGAGCAGCAGGACGTGTCTGAACCTGCGCGAGGCCGGGCCGGGCCGGGCCGGGCGGGGCCAGGTTGGGCTAAAGGGTGGGGTAGGAATTCAACTCCACCCCCTCCTGCGCACAAGATCCACATCTGGTGGAACAGTGCTGATATTTAGTGTATGAGAAGTTTCATATAAACAAGTGCTTTGCAGAATAAAAACAATTTGTCAGTGCACAGAGCGACACAATATAAACAGGAAGTAAAATGACAGATAATAAAAGATAAAAGTGTCTGTTCCCGCACACACAGACACACACACAGACACACACACAGACACACACAGACGTGTTTACCTCTCCCTCTCAGGGCCTGTGTAGATAACGTCCCATCTGGACGAGCGAGCTGTAGGAGTTCCCAGACCTCCCTAAACGTGTGAGAGACAAAACGTTCAACTGGAGGCATCAGGACATTTTCCTTGAGAAATTTGAGCCAAATAAATAGATTGCAAATTGTTTTTACCCAGAGCGAACCATTTCATCTGTTCGTCCGAATGCAATAAGCGAGGATGATATGAGGCGAGGCGGAGGCGGAGGCGGCGCCCGGCTGAAGTGATCTCCCTGCAGGTATCTGTCAGTGGGAGGTCACAGAGGTCAACGCTCATTAGACTGAAAGAAAAGAACGAGAGAGAGAGAGAGAGAGAGAGAGAGAAAATTACGTTGAGAAGAAAGAGAAGTCCCGGGGAATACGAGTGGACTTCCTGGAGGACAGTTTACGCTGTGGCACGATCACGCCAAGTGTGTGTGTGTGTGTGTGTGTGTGTGTGAGACTTGGGGTTCACCAGTCAGGGTGGGTTAGGGGGGGGGGGGGTCTTCCTCTTTCAAAGAGCCAGTGAGTCAAAACACACATTGTCGGAGTGAAAATATTGTGTTTGCCGGTGGCTCCCGGGGCGACAGCGCCTTGAAGAAGCCAAAGTCCAGCAGCGATGAAAGGGATCAGCCGTTTGACGCAGCGGCTCGGAGCCTGGAGCGCCGCTCTCCAGAACAGGATAAACACACACACATCAGACACACACATATTTAACACATGGTGTAACGCACACACGCACACAAACACACAGAAACTGAGCCACGAAGCGACAACATCCCCATCAAATGTATTCTTTTATATTTTGAGGGTCATTTTGTGACTTTCTTTTAAATCCCAGAGTAAAAAGCTGATTGGAATCAAATCAATTATCAAGGTGTACTTTATGTTCACTCTGGATATCGATACGGGGTTTTACATTGTGTGTGTGTGTGTGTGTGTGTGTGTGTGTGTGTGTGTTGACTGTAGCTTCAGTTTGCGGTCACCGACTGCTGAGCTGCGATTAGTTGCGGTGCTGTGGTCCAATCGGGGGGGTTTCACAAGTGTGTGTGTGTGTGAGTGTGAGTGTGTGTGTGTGTGTATCAATGATGTGTAAATGAGGGAAGTACAGTTTGTTAGTTTGTGTGTACTGACTATAAGAACCTTTGTGTATATAATGTATACATGTGTGTTTCCATGATGCTTGAATCTGTGTGTGTTCGTGTGTGTGTGTGTGTGTGTGTGTGTGTGTGTGTGTGTGTGTGTGTGTGTGTGTGTGTGTGTGTGTGTGTGTGTGTGTGTGTGTGCGTGATCCAGGGCAGGGCAGTGTGTGTGTGTGTGTGTGTGTGTGTGTGTGTGTGTGTGTAGGTGTCTAATCATCAGTCTGTGATGAGCAGGGGAATTCCAGTCTCGCCAGTCTAATCCCCGGGTGCATGCCTTCCGCTCGCTCCCCCTCCTCACCTCACCTCACCCATCCTCACCTGGCTCGCTCCTCCGTCCCTCCGGGCACTGTGCGACTTCCAGCAAACACCGCCATCGCCCCCTGGTGGCCGGCTACAGTGTAGGTCATAAACCACCGCCTCCTCCGTGTTAGTGGACGAAGCAGAAAAGCGAAAGTACGCGTTAACTAAATCTGGTGTCTTTCACTTTTAATCACACTGACGTTTGTTCAAGCGTTTGATGTTTCTGATCAGTTTGGTTTTAATTAGTTACCCGATGTTTATAAAGACGAGGTGAAACATCTGGATTGACAGCTGACTCGGGATTGGTCGAGGGGGTAATAGTGTAGGAGGAAGTGGAGACACGTCAGCCATGTTTGTTTATTTATGGGTTCGATTCTCTGTATCAGTCCAGGTATCAGACTCAGTGTGAGGAAGGGAAAGTGGTATCAGAACACCTCCGACTCTAAAAACTATGTATCTGTCTCGTACGGAGCTCCAGCGGTCGAGCCCGGGCTCGTCGGCTCAGGCTGACGAGCGTTAGAGAGCGAGCGCGGCTGCACCTCCACCTCGGGGCCGGATCACTCTGGGTGATGGCGAAGAGAAAGTGGGACTTTACAGTGGTGAGAGAGAGAGAGAGAGAGAGTGAGAGAGCAATGATAGAGGGAGTTGAAAGAGGACCATACAGACACGGGGAGCAAATATCTGCAGCTCACTGACCTTTCTAAGTGGATTACATGCCCCGTCAGTGCTGCGGGGGTAAGGAGAGGGTAGAGGGAGGGAGGGAGAGAGAGAGAGGGAGAGAGGGAGAGAGAGAGAGAGAGAGAGAGAGAGAGAGAGAGAGAGAGAGAGAGAGAGAGAGAGAGAGAGAGAGACGGCTTTAACGCTGTATTTAGGCAGATTTTTTCAAACCGCGCTCCAACAGATTTGCGGTTAAATCAAATTCCACAGTGCGACTCCTCCTCCACCTGCAGCTACAAGCAGAGATGTGCTCGTCTTGCGTGTTTCAAGGTCGTCAAGATCAACTCAAAACCAACAGTGAGCGAAACCACTGCAACACTTTGGGTGTAAAACGCACTCGTCTGTGTTCTCATGCATCTTCTCCTCGTGCAGCTGTTATCAGCTCACGTCCCCGGTGTCATGAAGAAGTCACAAAATACATTATTCAAGGTTTCTCTGCATCTTTAGGGAACAAACCTTCAGCTCATATAGATCGAAAACTCACTTATGATCATATGGCAGGAATGACGTCATCGTGATGTCACAACATGCATTTACTTTTGCAACAAAATAAGATTAGAGACACAATCAGATTTGGGGGGGAAAGTTTGCTTTGCCCCTCCGTGAATGTTTTAGAGCCTTTCAGGTGTGAACCAGCTCGGTCGTGCTTCTCTGGATGAATGTGTGTGTGTGTGTGTGTGTGTGTGTGTGTGTGTGTGTGAGGAAAACAGATGGATGAAGAGTTAAGTGACGGAGAGAGAGATGGAGGAGAAGAAGAGTGAGAGCTGCAGGCCTGGGCGTGGGAGAGCAGACCGCATTGAGCTGAACCAGACCAGAGACTAATCTAGAGATCCAGGGCTTGTAACAACACCTCCAGAAACACACACACACACACACACACACACACAACCTTGTATTCAGGCATGTGTGTGGGTGTGTGTGTGTGTGTGTGTTTTTATTGTGTGTGCGTCTGTGGATAACCGCTCAACCCTCTGGTCCAGTTTGCGTTGGCGTGTGTTGTGTTTACTGCTCAGAATCAGACATTCCGTGCATCTTTGAATACAAAACTCCTCCTGATGTCATTTCCTGACACAGGAATCAAACTCGCAACCCTGGCTCTGAATAGTACCTTCAGCCTCTATTATGTTATGATGTCGCTTTAATGCTTTTTGGTTTTGTTTTGTTCATTCCCACATATTAAATAAGTTTATTTGCCCAAAAAGAAACTTGGTAGTAACTTAAAGATAGTTTAACATCTTATTTTGGCAGCAATCTATCCCATAATAACCCATAAAGTCCTCCACAAATCTACAACAAGTGAAGATGTAGCTTTATTGATCGATATTTGCCAGTTGCGGGTTTGAAGATGTGGGAATCTGCTGCTTTTCATAAACCGAATGTGTCGATAAAAAAACAATAACAGTGATAATGGAACCACGGACACAAACATGGACACGGTGGGTTTCTGCAGACACAGAAAAATGCTGACTCTCCTCCCGTCTGTCCTCTCTCTCTCTCTCTCTCTCTCCCTCTTTCCCTCTTTCCCTCTCTCCCTCTTTCCCTCTTTCCCTCTCTCCCTCTCTCCCTCTCTCCGTCTTTCTCACAACCCGGCTGCCTGGCATGCGTGCAATCGATGCCCGTCTGGCATTCACTGTGTCAACAGGCATGGGAAAAGTTAATCAACAGCTTGGCACTCCGACTCCCTCCATCCCTCCATCCCTCCATCTCTCCATCCCTCCATCTCTCCATCCCTCCATCCCTCCATCCCTCCATCCCTCTCGTCTTCCCTTCAACCAGCTCCTCCGTGGTTCTCTCCCTCTCTTTCCACTGGTTTATTGTTTATCTCCACGGTTTGTTTGCGGTTGGCTCCTGACCTTGCACCTGTGTTTTCATCATCAACCAAACTTTCAGGGGGAATCCACAGACTTCTGATTTACTGTGGGAATGTTATTGTCCTGGAGCACCCCCTAGTGGTGTGAGCTATGGCTGCACCTGTTTGTCTCACCTGTTTAAAAGTTGATATATATTCAAAGCCACAGAAGTTTTTCCTCGTTAATTTAAGTACAAGTTGAATATAAATATCTTAAATCCGTCTGTGTCTTGTTTCTCCGCAGGCTTGCCATGGATGTGTTGGATCCAAATGTGACTGCAGTGGAGTGAAAGGAGGCAAAGTACGCACAATGACACCAAACACACAACACCACACAACGTGGACAAAAGCAAATTCTAGTGAAATATGACATGAAACTGCACAAACAACGCTTGTGTGTTAGATTGTGTGTTTCTGCTTATGAAGGCTAAATATGGATGTTAAGATAAAGTGTTAATACAGTGTTTGTTTCCGTCATGTGTTTGTCTTTGTGTGTTTAATGTTTGAATGTGAGTCTGAACAAAACATGTTTGTGTAAATATAAGAATCCATCGCAGTGACGTTTTCTGTGTCCTGGTGTGTCAGGGTGAACGGGGTTTCCCAGGTCTCACCGGACAGCCAGGGGTCCCAGGGTTCCCCGGACCCGAGGGGCCGATCGGAGGCAGAGGAGAGACGGTGGGTTCAGGGGCGACGGGGGGGGGGGGGGGGGGGGGGGGGGGGGGGGTTGTATGTATGTATTTTTGAGGGATAATCCATAAACCTTTAATTTGATGCCTGAATTTCAGTAAAACATTTTATTTTGCCTGGTAACTCACTTAAAAACATGTTTTATGTTATAAATATATATATTTTTTAAAACCCTGATGCCTCTTACTGTTTGGTTGAAGAATCATTATTGTGTGTGTGTGTGTGTGTGTGTGTGTGTGTGTGTGTGTGTGTGTGTGTTTTCCTCAGGGCAACAACGGGCCTCAAGGACCAGGCGGTCCAAAAGGAATCAGAGTAAGAAAATCACATTAAACCCTTTTTATCTTTTAATAGTCTCTTAATATCTTCATCAGTCGAAGTTTCGCTTCGGTTCAAATCCTGAATTTTCCTGAAGATGAAAATTTCTCAGCACTGACTGAGTAAGCCTGGGTTGTAATGTCCTCACCTGGCCACCAGATGTCCCCATTTCTCTACATCTCAAATAGTCTGTGATCGTAAAAGAAACTAAAAACTTTTAAAGGTTTTAAACTTAAATGTTTCCTTCTCGTCAGTGATTTCTGGTCAGTTTCAGAATGATTTTCTTTCTCATTCTCTTTTAAATCATTTTTCAAACATGAGCTTTCTCTGCATTTCTCTCTATTTATAATTTTACAATTTATTTTCATCATTTTCTCATCAATAACATTTTATTCAACTTTTGTTATTTCTGAAAAGATTTTCTGTTTATTCTCTGTTTATTTAATATATTTTTATAATCTTTAAATTTAATTTTAAGCCTGTTTAGCACTTTGGTCGACAGTGTGTGATTTAAACTTATATTTCTGCCCTAATATTTTCTAATGTTTATCTTCAACCTGCTTTGAATTGTTTCCTATTCTTTTCCTTCAAGTCTTCATTGTCGACTCTGTAACTGCGTCTTGAAAGATGCTTAATAATTAAAGTTATTATTATTATTCAGACGACTGACTTGTGTTATTTTCTCTTGAACAGGGGCCTCCAGGATTACCAGGATTTCCAGGAACACCAGGTCTTCCAGTGAGTTTCCCGTCGTCTAAACTTCATCTGAAATGATTTATGAATTACTTTGAGAAAACGAAGATGTTTGAACTTGACGTTTTCTTTGTGTCCGTCAGGGTCTGCCGGGTCAGGACGGACCTCCGGGCCCGAGAGGCATCGCAGGATGCAACGGAACAAAGGTAGTTTCAGTAACTTAAAGTTCTGACAGTGTTTCCGAGGATAACTCACAGATAAATGAGATTAAAATGCTGTAACGTGAATTCTCTTGCTCCAAATCTGATTCCTTTGAATAACCATCTTTCCTTTCAAGCTATTTCTTCCAGATTTGAACAGTTTGCATGTTGGGAAATCCTCAGTAAGTTTTTTAAGTCGTGCATCAACTTCCTCTACCTCTACCTCTGCAGGGTGACCGAGGTTTCCCAGGAAATTCAGGGATCCCAGGACAGCAGGGTCTGTCGGTGAGTCACTGTCCCGGTTTCTAACAAAAATCAGCAACGTCTTTGGTTTTGATCTTTTCTCTGAAGCTTCTTCTTCTTCTTCTTCTTCTTCTTCTTCTCTCCGTCACAGGGACCACCAGGTCTGCCGGGGTCAAAGGTCAGTTTACCCACACATTTTTTATTAGAAATTATATAAATGTGACTTGGAGCCTTAGAAATACTTTATTTTCTGATTAGAAACTCTCTGAATAAAAAATTAAAAAGTGAGTTCTCCTTCACTGCAAATTAAAGATCTGATGTGAAAATGTTTCTGGTGTTTAAAGTTTGAATCTTCGTCCACAGGGAGATCCAGGAGACGTGATCTCCACCAATCGGTTTGGAGATACAGGAGGATCGGGTTTACCGGGTTTACCAGGAGTTCCTGTAAGTCGTCCACACTCCTGTAACTTTAGCTCTTTAAAGGTGTATAACGTGTAACGGTGTTGTGTATGTGGTCATGTGACAGGGCTCGCCGGGGTCCTCTGGTTCTCCAGGTCCACTCGGGCCCCCAGGACCCAGAGGTTATGAGGTAAAATCTTCTTCAGCTCAGTTTCACTCACAGCGTTTTACTTGAAGATGGTGAAGTAAATGGTTTCTGGTGTTTTTCAGGGTCGTTCAGGTCCTCCCGGTCCTCCAGGACCCAAGGTCAGATGATTTATTCTTCTTCATCTTTTTCTCATCCCACTGATCATAAAAAAAAACTTTCCACCAAGACGTGTCTCTGCTTTTTCTTTGCAGGGAAACATGGGTTTGAACTTCCAAGGCCCCAAAGGAGAGAAGGTAAAGTCTGACCGTCGTTATTTAACTTCTTAAGTTCTTCTCAGTCTCATGTTCCTGAATCTGATTTCGTGGGTTTATGTGTGTGAACGCAGGGAGAACTAGGTTTGCCAGGACCCGCTGGTCCTCCAGGACAGGTGGGAGAACAGCAGAGGCCCCCGGAGACGGAGATCCAGAGAGGAGACAAGGTGACGCCACCGACCTGAACCTGACCGCGTCGGTTCATCAGGTCCTTCAGGGATAATCACCATGTTCCTTTAGATCAGGACTTTAACTACAAGGCAACTAAACTAACATTAAAACCATGAACCAGAACCAAACCTAAAGTAATACATGAACAAATGAACAGAGGACACTACAGATACTTTCAGGGTTTTTATCCACAAGTGACTCAATAACAGCTTTGGAGGAAAAGGCTGCAACTCTCACATTGGCCACTAGATGTCAGCAGAACATAAATGTTTCCCATCTCTGCATCTTTACACCAAGTTTTAGACTAAACACAAACTTTGTCAATGTTTCTTTTTACTTTATTTGGCACTTTGCTTTTCAAACGAAATTAGTATTTAGTAGTTATTTGACAATATTTAGTTAAATTGTCTTTTTAAAATTCATTCAAGTTCAACAGATTTGACAGAAACGACCGGCACAACATGTTTAAACTCTTCAAGTGTGACCACAGTCCATCATGAAAGGAAACTTTGAATTCACCGTTTTTGTTTGGTGCTTTTTCTCTCCAGGGCGACCCGGGAGTCCCGGGCTTTCAAGGTGATCGAGGTTATCCAGGTCCGCCCGTGAGTATCTGTGACAAAAAAGGAAAAACCGAATAAGAAAATGTATTTATCGATGATCGGTCCACGTTGAATCAGCGACTGACTGGTGTGTTGTGATGTCAGGGCCCCTCCGGTGGACAGAAGGGAGGAAAGGGCGAACCGGGAGAGCTAGGAAAACGAGTGAGTACAGATACAAACACATGTTTACAGATGTGTTAAACTTATCATGAGCCTGGAACCCCTCTTCACAATAAGTGTTTATCAAATGATCTACGATCTACATTTTGACTTCCCCTCGATCACAACCATTTCTAATATTGTCATTAACATTGACACAAACACATTTTGTCTCCTTTACTGTCATTTCCACCTGAAGACAAACCATGAATCATCATTTTGGTCTCTCAACAGGGTAAACCAGGCAAAGATGGCGACCCCGGTCCTAATGGATATCCGGTGAGTTTAATTTTTTGTTTTTAAATATTTAAAGTTGAGTAAATCACGTCAGTTGTTCACATGTCCAACTTTCTATTCTTTCTTCTTCCCCCTCAGGGAGGCAAAGGAGACTCAGGCCTGCCAGGTCCTCCAGGCAGGGACGGAGAGAGAGTACGCTTTTATCTATCTATTATCTATTTTATCTTTTATAGAAACGTTCGAAATTAATTGATTTCATTATTGTGTAAGTAACATTTCAATGTTCCTCGTCAGGGTCTGAAAGGAGATCGTGGATTCGCAGGCCCACCTGGACAGGTGTGTATTTGTCTTTTACTCATTTTTCTAAATGAGTTTAACTCAAAGTCCAAAGCATTTAGTTTTTTTAAGTGGAGATTCGAGCAGCATCCAAAGCTTTTCATCTAAAAACTCGATTTTTAAAATGTATAATCGCCTGAGCGCTCTTGAGCAAGGCAGTTTCCTTATAAGAGCACAAGCAGCTCCACAAATACGTGCAGCCAGAAATAAAAAGTCAATACTCCCTGATATCAATGACACCTTAGTGCACTACACTCTTTTCACCGCTTGGTGGTGACATTTCTCTCTGTTTGGTTTAAAGTACAAATATTTAAAGGCCTTTTGACAACAAGTATTTGCTCTGGTATTCATATGTTTATATATTAAGTAAAAGTCTTAAATATTTGGCTCAAACGAAAACAATATGTATTTGGGATTTTTTTAAATGTTTTAATATGTACACACACAGTGACGTCTTACTGCACTACATTCTTATGACCACTAGATGGTGCCATTTCTCTCTGTCTCATTTAGATTTTATGAGATTTTTCAAGATAGATTAAAGTTCTTAATATTGTCAATATTCGAATACAAATATTCATAGTTATAACAACCTATGTTTTAATGAGAATTAATATAATTTTGTTTTGTAAATATTGTTTTTCCTTCTGTACTACAAGGTGCTTGGCGGGCAGACCGGAGGTGGGGTGGGTCCGAAAGGTGAGTCCGGTTACCCCGGATCCCCCGGACTCAAAGGAGATCGAGGACCAGCAGGTAAAACACAAAACTCACACAGAAACATTTCAATTACTTCATCGACATCCAGGTTGTGTAGAGCAGTGAACACAAAACGGTGCAGAGCTGAAAACCATAGAAGTAAAAAGTGAACGACCTCTGATGAACCATTTCGTAAATAAAACTTTAGAATTTAAACGGAAGCAGTTATTGGAAAAAGTTCTGATGATTTTTCAAATGTGAAATGTTTTTTCTTGGTTTTACATGAAATATAGTAACATTTTTAGTGATTGTGAAAATATGATAAATGTTTAATCTAAACTTAAAATCCATTAATCGAAGAGGCAATAGACAGATTAGTTAATATTGAGAATAATTGTTAACAAAATAAATTTGATCATATCAGCTCCAACGGTCAGAAATATTTTTTTTTCATTTTGAATAAATCTTTACAACTAAATATTAATATTTAAGTAGTGAAATTAATTGATAATATAAATAATAGAAGGTTAAACATGGTCCTCCTGTCCACTTTAAGGTTTAACAGGACCGCCTGGAGCACCAGGACGTTCAGCCATCGGCGGCAGCGGTCAACCTGGACCTCCAGGTTTCCCCGGAGAGAGAGGTCAGAAGGGAGAGGGCGGCGCTCCAGGGGTCTCTATACCAGGATCCCCAGGACGCTCGGGATCTCCTGGTCTCCAGGGACCAGAGGGGCCTGCTGGACCTCCAGGCTTTTCCAGCGGCGGAACAAACTGCATCACCGGAGAACCGGGGCGTCCCGGTGTGACGGGAGAGCGAGGTTACCCCGGAGAATCGGGTCAGAAAGGTGAGACCCTGCTGCTGTTTAAAAACATGTCAGATTAGATAGTGTTGTGCAACGTGGTCCAACCTGATGCTCTGATGCTGTTTCAGGTGATAAGGGCGAAACCTGCGTGAACTGCTTCGGTGGCACCAACCCGATCCCAGGAGCCACAGGACCTCCTGGACCACCTGGATTCCCAGGTAAGACCCCAAAACCCAGTTCCTACACAGAACATTAACAGTTCTGTGTAGGAATGTATTAAAATACTGTTTCAACTGTTCTTTCACATAACTAAGGAGAAGTGTGTCAAATTATTCCAAGAGACACATGAGGGGGTCCCCAGAATAGTGTGTACGTCCACGACTGAGAGAAAATTGAGAACTTCTGCTCTCTGAGGAAAAGTTCAGGAGGGAGATTACTATTATAATACATTATTACAACCACTCGGACTCAAGTGCTCAAATACTTGGTTTGTTTGTGTAGAAACACACAAACACACGAGGATGTAACACAAATTAGCAGAAATTAAATTGAGGCATCTCATTTAGACACTAAAATCACAAACACATTGTTCCGTCCACACGGTTCGACGTGTCGAGAAGTCGCAGTAGTTTGTTTTTTGGTTTAAACTGTTGCAAGAGATTCAGTTTGATGATTTAATACAAACAAAACTTACAGAAGCAGAAGGAGAGAAATCTTCGAGTGAAGGAGAAACACAAGGAACCAGACGAAACGTGATGTTGTGGAAACTGAGGAAATAAAACGTTTAACAGTGATTCACTCATGAGCTGCAGGTGGAACGACAGGAAGTCAAACCTCCACAGACAACACAAGCAAAGTCATTTCAAAATAAAAACAGGAAGTAAGAGAGGCTGGCCAAGTTTAGTTTAGTCTAACTAGTACTAGATACTGTATGTCACTCTAGAATTTATACAAAATCTCTTCATGTCATTATTTATCGTCAGTTATTTAAAGATGAATGTTTTGTCCTGGATGCTCGTTGTTTATTTTTCTGTAATCTTGTCGTCACGATATAAATGAAGACTAACTCTCTTGCTCCTTTTCTTCAGGAACTCCTGGCAGCCTGGGATTGAAAGGAGACAGAGGATATCCGGGGGGTCCTGGAAATGTCGGCACCCCCGTGAGTGCTCTGCTCTGTGTCTTGCCATTATTCAAAGTTTTAATCTTACGGCAGAAGTCAAAAGGTAAAATCCAAGATACCAACAACCTGTGGAATTATTTTCTCATCCTTTGGTTTCCAGGGTGGCCCCGGCCCTCAAGGTTCCCCAGGGTTCCCCGGAGAGAAGGGTGACCCAGGTGATGCCGTCGCAGTCACTGGTGTGCGGGGAGATAAGGGGGACTCTGGCTTCCCCGGATCCCCCGGTCTGCCCGGCCTGGACGGTCGACCTGGTCGTGATGGACAACCTGGATCCCCGGGGCCCAAAGGATCTTCTGTAGGTGCCGTTTTCTTTCCAATATTTAGATGCATTGATCAGTGTGTGGTTCATTTCATAACTAATATGTGCGTGTGACTGTGTTTTGTAGGGCTCACTGCAGGTAAAAGGAGAACGAGGACTCCCTGGTGAGTCAGGTTCTCCTGGTAATCCAGGGGACAGGGGTTCGCCAGGTCCCTCCGGCTATGGACCTCAAGGGCCTTCCGGAGAAAAGGGTAACCAGGGCGTCTCGGGAAGACCTGGAGGTCCTGGTTTTCCTGGTAAGAGGATCACTTCAGATTTATCCAGTGATAAGAAACTGATTTCCTGCTTCCCTTCATACTGGGGATCAGGGGCAGTGCCTTGCTCAAAGACATTTCAGTGAGGATGGCAGTTGCTCACTTGGGGATTTAACCAGAGTTGCCTATATTGTGATACTTACTTGTTCCTTCAAAGTAAATATTGGCCTGAATTAATTAAGTCCCATTTGAAGAATGGGTCCATCTGATGAGCCCAAATCCATTCTCTGACCTTCGACCTCTGCTTTCTCTCACCATGCAGGTCCTAAAGGTGAACCCAGCCAGACGGTGGGAGAGAAAGGTTCACCAGGACCCAGCGGACGGGATGGACAGCCTGGAGGCGCCGGTCTACCAGGTACAGAGTCATGACTTATCATGCATTTCACATGCAGTTCTCACATGTGTTCGTTGTCTTATGGACTTTGCTTTTGTAATTTTCTGTTCTCAGGTGAACCAGGTGCGGCCGGACAGCCAGGTTTCCCTGGTTTACAGGGAGGGAAGGGTGAACCTGGCTTCCCTGGCATCGGACTCCCTGGATCCCCAGGATCTAAAGGTAAAGACTCCTTCCCTCCTTCATCCTCCTGCTCTGTCAATCCACCTCTTCTTCCTTCCCATTTTGCCTCCATGCAACCTTTCCCTCCTCCCTCATCCACCCTCGTTTCCTTTCTCCTACAGGATTCCCAGGTATCCCCGGGCAGCCAGGATCTCCTGGAGGACCAGGCAGACCCGGAGTAGACGGATTCCCCGGCCAGCCTGGAATTCCTGGATCCAAGGTAAGTGCAAATGAACGAAAAGTTAAAGAAAAACATGAATACAAATGGGAAATTCATTAAGCAAACTTGAAATGGTTGATAAGAATATAACTAAACAAAATCAAACTAAAATCTTGGAGAAACTGAACTGAAACTAGGATTATATTCTAAATGTTATCTTTGTGTATGTAACAGGGCGACCCTGGCTTCGGACTTCCCGGCCCACCTGGTTTACCTGGAGTACCCGGATCTAAAGGTTTCTTTGGACCAAAGGGAGATCCTGGTTTCCCCGGTGGCCCTGGTTCACCAGGAAGATCTGGATTTGATGGCGGCCCAGGATCCAAAGGTATTCTATAGTTCTGTTAATCATGTGATGGTTCTGAACTGGTGCGTTAATGTTTGATATCAGCACAACTAAGCTGAATCCTCTTCTTCCTTTCCAGGCGAGCCCGGTTCATCTGGTATCCCTGGAGCTCGTGGCCCCCCTGGACTCCCGTCCAGTGGCTCATTTGGGCTCCCAGGCGCCCCTGGACCTCAGGGCCCAATGGGACCACCAGGTTAGATGCTTAAGATTGGATTGGGTCAATTTTCCTGTCTAGCTTTTCCTGTTTTCTTGAAGAATGACTGTAGCTCGCTGTTACATTGGAAAATATATAGTATTTTACAAAATACGATGAGATGACTACAGATTGGAAAGTTTTTCATTTTGTGTTGTATTTTACAATCACAGCCACCACTCTGGGTGTGTTGGTGATGGAGGTGCGGGTACAGATACTAATTTGGGGCTCCTGGCTCCGGGAATGAAACCCCCATACGGAAAACATTCCCATATCCAGGGACTGAAATCTCTCTGTCACTGTTGCAGGATTCCCTGGATCAAACGGAGGGAAAGGTGACCCCGGCCCTCCAGGTCTCGACATCCCAGGTTTGCCAGGAGACAGAGGAAGTTCCGGTTTCCCAGGTTCTTCAGGACCAGCCGGAACCCCAGGACCTCCTGGAGGGCCTGGACGAGATGGCGTGCCTGGATCACCAGGTGAAATTTATCTTCATATCAAATAAATCATGATCAATCAGAATAAGTGGGGCTGATCAAAGCCGACTTAGCACTGTGGTTGCTTAATTTAGTAAGACACAGATTTTTTTTTGTCTCAAGCTGACTGACAATTAAACAGCCATTTACTTTCCTTGCTAACTTACTATTTATCAGTTCTTTGTGTTAACGCTCCTCTCTGATTGGCTGCAGGTCCGAAAGGTGACATGGGTTCCATGGGAACCCCAGGACCCTCCGGAGGACCAGGAGGCCCAGGAGGACCTGGTGCTAGTGGACTTAAAGGTATTAAGCAAACACAGAGTTTATAAAGGATTTTATACATTATATAACTTTAACTGAATATGTCATTCTGAACACTGGTGTATAGTCTCTAAGCCATGAGGTAGAATATGAAAAGCATCTTTAAAGTATAATGCACAACCTCCTAATTTGACTAAATGCTCCTTTATTTCTTTCATTTATTAAAGATTTAGTGACGGTTAAATTAAAGCAGTGACATTAAACTGTTCTTTCTGTAGGTGAACCTGGGTTCTCAGGTAGAGACGGTGGTCCTGGTGGTTCTGGCACTAAAGGAGATAGGGGTGACCCCGGTCTCCCAGGACCCCCGGGTCCCAGCCACCCAGGAGAAGCACATAAGGGAACCAAAGGAGAGCCAGGACCTTCAGGTAGGGCTGAAAACACCTTCACTGCCTCTTTAGTCATTAAATCTTATGTCATGAGTGAAAATCCAATATAACACCATTTAAAATTAGATACACATGTTAAATCAATTTCTAGTCGCTGTATTATTATATGTTTTTTTTGCATTCCACAGGTGGATCAGGTTATCCAGGTCAGAAAGGTATCAGTGGTCTCCCGGGAGACCCAGGACTTTCAGGATCAGATGGTCGCCCTGGACTCTCCGGACCACCAGGTATAGTTTGGACTTCCAACACATACACACAAAGACACATATACTCACACATACTCATGCAAATCGATCTCTTACGTGCCACTTCCATTGTGTGCAGGTCCCAAGGGAGATCCTGGACTCTCAGGAGGCCCGGGAGGACCTGGAGCTTCAGGGCTGAAGGGCGGCATGGGAGAAATGGGATTTCCTGGTGTGTTTAAATGTCTCATAGCTCTTTGTCAGGTCTTTGTTTTGCAAAAACTTTTTCCTAAATCTGAATTAAATGTTGAAATACTTAAAGAACAATGTCATAAATGCTGTTGTTGCACTGTGATCATCAGGACCAGGAGGACAGAAGGGTCTACCTGGTCAGCCAGGTCGGTCAGGAACCCCGGGACAGCCCGGAGGACCTGGTTTCCCCGGAGGCAAAGGTGACCCAGGTTCTGCCGGAGTTGGACCACCTGGACCAAGTGGATTCAAGGTACAAAACTCAGCTAATGAAAGTTTTCTAATACAGAAAAACATTGAAGTGCAGAAGTGCAGATTCAAGCTTTGCTTCTTTTATGTTTCTCGTAGGGTGAGCCAGGTCAGCCCGGGTTCCCAGGAAGTCCAGGACTCAAAGGAACTCCAGGAACATCCGGTCTCCCAGGTTTACCTGGAGGTCCAGGTTCCAAAGGTGATCCCGGCCTCCCAGGATTCCAAGGTAGGTTTAAAAGAGATACTCAGAAGTTGACGTACATGGAAGAAAGAGGCTTCAAACCACTTCCACCAACAATTAATGAAGGAAGTAGACTTTGAGGGCTTGGAGCCATGTTCGGAGCCATCTTGCAAGTTATGGAGAATGTTCTTGACTCTGACAACAGTGACTCATGCGATGTCCACCTTTTCCTGTCAGGTTCTCCTGGTATCCAAGGTCCTAAGGGTCTTGACGGTGGTCCTGGCTCCCCAGGTCTCAACGGAGCACCCGGTAGACCAGGAGAGTCTGGCCGATCTGGAGGGCCAGGTTTCCCAGGAGATAAGGGTCAGGCAGGTCGTGATGGAATCCCAGGACCGGCTGGAGTCAAAGGAGAGCCCGGTAAGTCACCCGCCATCTTGTTCGGAATCAAATTAATTTAACGTTTTATATTTTTGATTTGATTCATTTCACCTCTGATGCTTTTCTTCTGCAGGACTTCCTGGTTTCGGTGGCCCCGGTCCCTCTGGGCTTCCAGGGTTTCCAGGTGAGTTCCCACCCACTATATGTACATTTTTACAATCATTGTCCGTGCACTGATATACAGTAACAATCTCTACCCTCACGATATGTTCAGGGTCAAAGGGAGACCCAGGTCTTCCCGGCGCCTCTGGCAGCTCCGGTTTCCCCGGCTCTAAAGGAGATGCTGGCTTCCCTGGTTCCCCTGGTCCTTCAGGAAACAGCGGCCCTCCTGGCCCTCCTGGACTGGCTGTCCCGGGCCCCAAAGGACTCCATGGTCCCCCTGGACCACCAGGACGAGCAGGTAAAGCACACGGATGCATGTCGTCACGTGTACTACCGGAGGTTGCTGCCTGGTTTTGTGATAGACTCGATCAAATCTGTAGGCAGAGTAATGGTTTGATTTCCATTTTCCACAACATATAAAACCACCGGACGGTTGTATTCTTGATTTATAGGATAAACATTATTGATATTGTGAAAACCAGGCAGCAAAATGGCAGAAACTGCACTTTTAAACGTGAATGCTTTCATCTCTGCGCCAGCTGTTGATTTGCATGTGACGTCGTTGCACCAATCGCTGTAAGAGCTGGTCACTGTCGAGAACACTGAGCACCCATGATAAACGTTTGTGTCGCACCTTCATCCACCCCCCACGCACCCCCTCTCCGGAGGAAATGTTGGGGGGGCGTGCTCCTCACCCACAAATCATTGTTTGTCACTGGGGGGGGTTTGACCACGCCCCAAAGAGAGCATGAGTTTCTCGTTCTTTTGTTTTCATCCACCGTCCTCACGTCTCCTCACCCCTTCGCCCTGGGAGGCTGTAATCGATTCGTCTCTCCACAGCCCCGACGTACTGTGTCTGTGTGTAACTGTCGTCGATCTCTTGACGTTGTGTGTCCGTTGTGTGTCCGTTGTGTTTGTGGTCGCGTGAGATCATTTTTAAAAGAAAGCTGGTGTGAAACAGCCGAGACAGAGACAAACTCGCAAAACTGCATTTTAATGGGTAAGGCCTGTTTTTTCCATATTTTTATCATCGTCAGCGAATCACACGATGTGAGTCGATCTCTCGGCTTCATCTTAAACTTACTGAAGACATAAATATTACATTTTTATTATTTTATTCAGCACGAGTCAAAACATCCACGATTTAGACACAACTTTGATAATTAAGATCATCATTTTAGCGTCTTAGTTGTGAGTATTGTGAGTTTGTGTCTGGCTTCGCTGTCCTGAGCGTGTGTGTGTTTTTTTGTTCACCCACCAATCATCATCGGTCATCTGCATGGGCACTGTTTGTCCCAGCACACACACACACACACACACACACACACACACACACACACACACACACACACACACACACACACACACACACACACACACAAGCTGACACAGTGCTGGAAATTGGAAATACACAAAAAAAAAACACATGACGGCGCTGTGTCACGCTTTGAAAAACAACCACTCGTGTTATTGTGGCTGTCGGTGTAATGAATGTTGATGCTATGAAATATCTGTTTCCTGTGGTTTGGCCCCACCCACACGTGGTGTGGCCCCACCTCTTGGCGTGATGACTCGTGCGTCCGGCCGCCGCAGGTCCCTCAGGTCAGATGAACGGCGTCCAGACTCTTACTGCACGCGTTGAATCTCACTGTCTGATCCACTGGGAAGAAAATCTCACCTGAAAACTGCATTTTCTTCATTTCTCACCCTGAATAACTGTCGTCTTTTCACTTTTCATGCACACTGACGCTAGTGTAATGCACTTTTAACAAGTAAGCACCTTCTGAAAGAACTTCTCTGTTTCATAATGAAAGAAAAATATATATAACACACCCAAAATTTGAAAACGGTCACAATCAGCATGTTCTGTGAATCACTTGTGTAAAGACGAGTCTAACAGATTGTTTTATACAGTTTGTGCTCTAGAACACACACTTAGAACTAACTCACCTGGAACATGAAGTCGTTGTTGTTTTACGTCTCTTTTCATTTGAGCTGGATCTTATTTACATTTTTTGTTTGTACGTAAGCGTAAACTATTTTAGTTAAAAGGTTCAGTGTGTAGGATTTAGTGACATCTAGTGGTGAAGTTGCATATTGCAGCTGAATACCCCTCACCTGTTTTGAGCGATATTTTGTAAAACACTTTTTAAACGGTAGACGTGTAGCCAAAGCTCCAGTTACTAATTAATATTTATATAAAACACCAAGTTTATCTCCACTCGATAAATGAATCCAGGATCAAATCACAAACCGTGCAGAACATGGAGAAAGGTTTTCAGTTTATTTATATCTTTGGATATTTGATTAACAGCGTCTAAATTTGAATAAAGACAGAGGCAGGTTCATGTTATTTCACCAGCTCCTCACTGTTAACGTAAGTGATCTATAATTTAAAACAGCCACAGATCTGTGTGAAGTTTCTGTGATTGTTTCTGTTCTTGCTTCTGTCTAAACCAGCTCTTCTGTTTTTTTGCCCCATGCCCTCAACCCGCCTCCGCTTTACCCGGGAATTCTGGGAACCCTAGGTCCTCCAGGTTAGACTCCAGTGGTGTGATGGTTGACTCGTGCTCTTCGATGTGGTTTCGGGGGGGGGGGAGCGATTGGGCGAAAATTTGATGTGTCTCGTACCGGGGTTGGAAAAATGAGTGTGAAATGAATTTACAGAGATTTTATGGCCTGGCGTTCTGTTGATTTTTACAGGCTGGTGATTTAAAATATATGACAACTGAATGTCCTGTTGTGTATTTGTCGTGTTTCATGTGTGTGTCCATCATTGTAAAGAAGCTGGGATCAGTTCGCCTTCCATTCACGGCTTTATAAAGATGTATATTTATGTAAATTATAAAAAATCATAGAGGAGTCAACAATATTAAACAACAAGTGGAGGCAAAAGAAGGATTTTAATCCTTTCTAATAAAATGAAGTATTTCTAATAGAATTGAGGGAATCGTGTTTTAAAGTCCAAAAATCCATGTTTTTCACTGATGGGTGGAATTCAAACTGATCCCAGCGCTCGTGAGGAAGAAAAAGATTCCAGAAACCTCAAATATGATTGTGTTATTTATGAAATTATACTGTACTTGACCGTTGAACCTTTGGCGTTTGCGTCTGAAGGTCCAGGCGGCCCGCAGGGTCCCCGCGGACCTGCAGGAAGTGGCGGCGTCAAGGGGGAGACGGGTATTTCCGGCGCTCCTGGCCAGAACGGCTTCCCTGGACAGAAGGGAGACTCTGGTGTTCCAGGATTCCCGGTAAGATCATAACCTTACATTTCTTTTTTATTTGAAATGATTACATTTGTGAAGGATCTTAATGAGAGAGATGTGATGTAACCGTCTGCTCTTCTCTCTTCCCAGGGTACCTCTGGTCTTCCTGGCGGCAGCGGTATAAAGGGAGACGTCGGTCTGCCTGGCGTTCCTGGATTCCCTGGTTAGGCGACAATCCTACGTCTAAAAATCGATTTCATTCTTAATCTTAATCATAAACAAAGTCTGTCTCTTGTCTTTTGACAGGATCCAAGGGAGACCCAGGAATCCCCGGTGGTAACGGTCTTACTGGCGATCCTGGAGATCTTGGGCCTACCGGTGGGTGAACACACGTGGCGTTTTGGGTCACAGCAAAACAGAATCTGTGTTTACAAAAATGAGTTTTACAAAATAATTTCCCTCTGCAACGTTTGATCTCCAGGCCCCCCCGGTGACCCTGGTACATCTCAGCCTACCGAATATGTGAAGGGAGAGCGAGGACCCCCTGGATCTCAGGGCCGGCCTGGAGGCTCAGGACAGCCTGGTCTTCCTGGAAGTAACGGGCTCCCAGGTGGGTCAATCTGGACTCTTTGATGGGACCTGAAGAAACATCATATTTCTTGCACCAATAATATTACGACTAGTTTCGTAAAATTACAACGTCATTCCCGTAAACTGTTGTCAGGTCGACCTGGTAACCCTGGAGATCCTGGTACCGAGGGTCCTCCCGGCTTCAGCGGCCCGTCCGGCAGGAAAGGAGACACAGGACCCGCCGGTCTGCCTGGTACGTAAAGCTCAGGTTATCATCCCTGGTGGTTTTCACCCAAAGAAGAAGAAATCATTTTTGTGTCATGACAAAACAAAAGATTGGCTGAACTTTGTGGGCTGAAGATTCCACACAGGGAACAACCTCTCCCGTCTCTAACATGTCTTCCCTGTTGTCTCAGGTACGCGTGGTTATCCTGGTCCCCCTGGTTCAGACGGTCCACAGGGTCAGCCTGGTCTCCCAGGAACAGCCTCTGCAGCCCACGGCTTCCTGATCACCCGGCACAGCCAAGGTCAGGAGGTGCCCATCTGCCCCGACGGAACAAGCAGCATCTACGACGGTTACTCGCTGCTGTACGTGCAGGGCAACGAGAGGGCACACGGGCAGGACCTGGGTACGAGGGATCTTTCTTTTTGACTTCAGCAGAAACCGAAGACGCTACGGCCTGATTTTCTCACGTGTCCTTTCTCCGTCCCCCAGGCACCGCGGGCAGCTGTCTCCGCAGGTTCAGCACCATGCCCTTCATGTTCTGCAACATCAACAACGTCTGCAACTTCGCCTCCCGAAACGACTACTCCTACTGGCTGTCCACGCCCGAGCCCATGCCCATGTCCATGGACCCGCTCCGGGGGGAGAGCATCAAGCCTTACATCAGCAGGTAGGACCGCACGCAGGGAGGAAGAGGAGGAAGAGGAGGGAGGAGGGAGGAGTTGGACGTGTTTTGTTAATTTGCC
The DNA here is from genome assembly GCF_009819705.1 of Hippoglossus hippoglossus. Classification (NCBI taxonomy): domain Eukaryota; kingdom Metazoa; phylum Chordata; class Actinopteri; order Pleuronectiformes; family Pleuronectidae; genus Hippoglossus; species Hippoglossus hippoglossus. The sequence goes on from NC_047168.1 coordinate 14,257,820, forward strand.
GTCTCTGTGTGTGTAGGTGCTCAGTGTGTGAAGCTCCAGCCATGGTGATCGCGGTGCACAGTCAGACCATCCAGATCCCATCGTGCCCGAGGAACTGGGAAGCTCTGTGGATCGGATATTCCTTCATGATGGTACGACATGAAACACGCAGACAAAATCACGTTCTCCACACGTCTAAACCCTCCAACAGACGCTTCTTAATAACCTGACTTTGTCGACATAGTTCAGTGCATAACCTTCGTCTCCCCCCCCCCAGCACACCAGTGCGGGTGCAGAGGGCTCCGGTCAGGCCCTGGCCTCCCCCGGCTCCTGCTTGGAGGAGTTCCGCAGCGCTCCCTTCATTGAGTGCCACGGCAGCGGCACCTGCAACTACTACGGCAACTCCTACTCCTTCTGGCTGGCCACTGTCGAACCCTCTGAGATGTTCAGGTATGGACCCGTGTGACAGTCGAAGCCAGGAGAGAACAGTCAGGGTTCAGTTAGCGGCTGAAACACATTGTTCCTGCCGAGGCTCCTTAGTTCCTGGGGTCGAAAACCTTTTCACATGACTCCAGATGTTTATATCAGAATAATATCATTTCACACAGTGTATTTATCCATCTGTATTAAATGCCTTTAACCTTCGGCCCTTACAGGAAGCCACAGTCGGAGACTCTGAAGGCCGGGAACCTACGGACGCGCGTCAGCCGTTGCGTGGTCTGCATGAAGAGGACGTAACAGCACACGGCAACGAGCCCACTGTTGCCGGGGGGGCGCCCAATCATTAGCAATAGATGATTGGATGATGGGGGACAAGTAGCGGGAGGGGGGTGGTTGCCATGGCGACATGGTGGAATTCCAATGGTGCGTTGTCTTCCGGAAAAAAAAAACACACAAAAAAATAAACCAACCTTCAACTTAAACAATGGTGCTACTGTGCGACACAGCTTAACAAAAAAAAAAAAAAAAGAGAAAACTGACGTAAATAAATCTTACATTCAAGTCTTTGTTTTTCTTAAGAAGTACCTCAGAATGAAAGCAGACACGTATCCACATGGTGCCACGATGGACGTGTGACAAGAAAAGTGCATTTTCATTGTTCTCCCTTCTTTTCCCCAAGAGGAGCGTTCACTGTTCTCTTTGACGTTTTTTTTTTTTAAAAGAAAAATTAACTTTTTTGACGTTGGTGCAACACAAATAACGTGACACTGTTCATCGGTTTCCAGACAGAAGTGCTTTATTTTATGTTTTATCGATGAGGACTGGACGGTTACCAAATCGGCACTTTTTGACTTCGGGACATCCACGATGAGATGCACTGACGACGAGCTTTCCTTCGCGCGACTGACTGCCTTTTCCTTTCTCTCTTTCTCTGTCGTCTTCCAGACGCATCTCGTTACATTCGGTGGTACTAACCCTGCGATGGCGCGCCTGCTAACCGTCAACCTACACCTTCCTTCTCTTAACCTTTTTGTAAAGTAATAAAATGTGTATATTGTGTAAAACACCTTTTGTTGTTAGCGTGTTAGGTCTTCAGTCAGTACCAGCTGTTTGTTATCAATTTTCCAGGTTCTTTTTAGCGCAAACACACACACTCACGCATTCACACACAAACACACACACACACGTCACCACTCACACACACACACACACCAACTCAGATATTGTACAAAGGCTTTTATGAATGAAAACAGTATTTTATATATATATAATAAATATATATTTGAAAAAAAAGAGGATTCAAAGGTATATAAACTTTATTTGGCTGTGGGGAGATTGTTCACCGTTTTCAACCGAGGTCTCGCATTTCACCGGAAAGTAAAGCTTAACTACTGAGCACAGACGGAGCCATTTTCCCTCAAACGTAATTTTTTTGTATGATATTAACGATGCCAATCGCTTAAACCTTTTGTATTCAATTTGTAGAATTAATAAATGTTGAACTGAAATAAAGGGGATTTGCTTGTAGGTAGTCTAATGATTGGGGAATGTTACCGATATTTTTTTGCGAGAAAGGATTCAAATGTCGTTTTTTTTCGGCTCCTTGATTGGGAGAAAAAAACGTGACATTTGTTTTGTTTTTGACTTTTCTTTGAAAGACATTTCCAGGTGCTGGGCTTTGCTGTAAAATCGAGGGTCTGGGTTTTTTTCTCAGGGGCCTCGTTTTACACCCAAAACCTTCAAATCCACTTTGGCTGACTTTGAGCCTTTCTCCGAAACTGGTGGAGGCGTTCACTCTCGACTCCGTGGAACCGCAGGCGTCTTTTTAAATCAGGTGTTAACGTGACGCGTGACGTTTCCCTCACATCAGGCGGCGCGACCCTGATGTACTGTAAGTCTGCAAGAGCTGTTTGAGATGAGGGGGGGAGAAATATTTTCCTGTGATTTTTTTTGTTATTTTTATTTTTTCAAAACTGCTTTTATGAATTCTAATTTTATCAAACTGGGTTGAGATTAAAAAAAATGTGTATTAATGTTTTTTTTTTCTGTTTTGTTTCCACGTTATGTTATCCAGAAGTTGTTATAAACTTTTAAGACTGAAATAAATACGATGTCCAAAGTGTTGTCTCCTGAAAATGTTTCTTTGTCTCCGAGAGAGAAAATTGCAGAGTTACAGACTTTTATTTTGAAAAGTTGGGAAATTGGTGCTAAACATTGTGTCGGTTGTTTAACAGACTCTGAAATAGCCGACTGAATAAATAACAGCAGCTCAGTGGATGATTCAAACTTATATATAAACCACGCATGGGAACATTGACACTGACTATAGAAACCTTCACTGCAGATAAACCAGGTAGGATGAACACAAAGTTGAAGCCTCAACACAGGACCAGAGAACACAACTCTCTACACAGGCAGGTCAACAACAGCCACCGCTTTCGTCTTCATACGCAGGAAACCTTGAGTTGTTAAATGAATATATATAAAGAACAGTAGTGAAGTTTACGCCCAGGGGCAGAAGGGAAATGTCCGTCTTAATGCCTCGAGCTGCAGCTATTGTTTCTGTTTCATAAGCCGTTTGAGGCAACAGGCTTTCTCGGCTAATCTACTTCCTGCGTCGTCCTGGCTGAGCTGCGGAGACAAGAGAGGATCGGACGTGAGGTGGTCTGTGTTTGTACGCAGGCCTGTTGTCTCGGCTCTCTAAGCTGTTTAGAGCCACCGCTGCCTGCTGGTTCCTGGAAACACACGCTGATCTGTTTGTCTGAGCGGGTTTACCCCCCCCCCTCCGGCTTCCACAGTCTGCATGTGCACAAAGGTAAGTTTTGGACCCACAACAGAATACAAAGCACCACATCACACGGCTGGCGGTTGGCCGGGAGGCTCCCCCGGTGCTTAAGAGAGCCCATCCCATTACTAAAAAACGGATTACATGTTCCCTGAGCTAAAAAGGCCCAGGTGTCCTGCCAAAGTGTCCTTAAGCAAGATGCGGAATCCCTGCTCGGTTAGAATAAGTCCGAGAGCTTCAGCCACACGTGCATGAATAGTTACACTTAAATCTAATTTAATACATTTGAGAGTCCTGACAATCCTCTTTCCTGCACCTTCATCCTTCTGTCTCCATTACGGCTCCTCATTCAGTCCACATTCAGGAAGTGTCTAATTCTGATCGTACTTCTTTACCTAGTGGAAAGAAGTCTGATGGTTTTATTTCCATACCTCTTTACATATAATACATAAATACAGTGACATCCTCGTGACATCCCCACAGTTAAAGGTGTATATCATCTATGTAATTTAATAGTTTATTCTGTTTTTCTACTTTCACGTGTTCGCTCGTCCGACTCGTTTCGACCATCTGCTGCTGGAACAGGTCGATTCCCCCCTCCCTCCCCCCCCCCCCTTGACATGGGATCAAGAAAGTTCATCGTATCGTGTGATCATCTTGTTTGCATTCAACAACAGCTCCGGTGTCGCCATGGCTACAGAGCCAACACCGCTGCCATGTTTTTATCTCAGGTGAAAAGACGAGTTGACTGATCTGAACAGAATCCAAGGGGGGGACATGTTTACGCCTCAAAGTTTCATCACAGCCTCGACTGTGGCCTCACTCCTGTCAATGCCGTCGCTCTGGAAGACGGACGCCGCTGTTGAGCCAACAGGTTCAGGCCTCCTGCTGGGCGACGTGGAAATGAGACGCAGTTCACTGGAACTCTGACGCACCCCCGTGTGTGTGTGTGTACACTCACTGACGAAGATGCTAATAGTCAAACTAATAGTTGAAGAGCTGCGTACATCTGATCTGCTCATTACACTGGCTAAGCTTCATGCACGTAAACACACACACACACACAGGCTGTTGTTTTGAAACTCTAGCACCAGTCTACATCCCCAGTGGGCCCACTGGTTCGTCCATCAGTAATGAAACTCCAGCGGGTCACATGCTGGTGTTGAAATGCCCCCCGCTTGGTCCACTGGCCTGGTGCTCATCACACACACACACACACACACACACACACACACACACACACACACACACAGTTATCTGGAGCCATCACTCTAGAAGTGTGTCAGTCAGCAGGGAGGCGATGGCCGCTCTCCCCTCGTCTACGGGATTATGAGCCGTGTTCGATATCGCCCCCGTTACCCAAAGGTCACAGTTGGAGACATATAATCTATTATATATTTTCTGTATTTCACTTTATTATCTCGCTTGTGAGAACGGCTTGATATCTTGAAAACTCTCGAGTTGACGTATTTAAAAACCCAACTGACGTCAAAGACATTACTGATACCCGGCTCAGGCCAACATGGGCAGTTGTTACTTATCAGGGTTTAAGCTTCGTGGGTTTTTAAAACAAAGATTTTTTTTTCTCCAGAGATCAGATGCAAGGTTTGACCTTTGCTTTGGCAGTTTTGCTAAATTCATGTTCGTCACAGATCATCGTGTCAGATGCTCCGACAGCTGATAACGGCGTCATTAACCCTGAAGCTGAACCCAGCCCTCCATTAGCTCCCGGAGAGCCGGTTGCAGGGGAAATTCTCAGCACTAATTGACATTTAAGTTGATATTTTTGTCAAACCACACAGCTCGCTCGGCGCGGTTTGGCACCGTGTTCTTTAATAACAAAATCAGACCCGGAGGCTAAAAGGGAAAGGAGCTGAAACCGAGAGAGGGTCGGTGACTCTGGTTCATCTCGGACGAGAGAAGTGTCTCAACGGCAGAATTAAGAAATCAGAGGTCTATTTATACCGTCTGAATCAGGAACGCCTAGTTTGCACATGGAAAAACAGAACCATTGACTTCCTGTTGCTCATCATTAGTTCACTACAGTCTGTGTTTGTGTCTTTAAGAACCTGAAAGTGTTCTAATGTCTGGAATCCTCACAATTAATTAATATTCATGCATTCATATTTGATCTTAAATGCTATTTTGCTTGCTTATTGTTGCCCTCACTTTGTTTTGAAAGGTGCATTACCACCAACCAGTTGACGGTGGTAATGCACCTCGATGCCGGTGGCTTCGAAGAAACTCAATTAAAAAGATCTCATTTCATTTGTTCGAAATGCTATTGTACATTTTCTCCGTAGCACAAATGGATGTAGAAGAGCTGATCATGTACAAAGCAGCCGGCCGTGCATGTGCGGTGGATCAGAACTCTCCTCTCAGCTGACGCCTCTCATGACCAAAGTGGACTTTAGCTTGTTTTGACAGCTGGACTTTAGGACGCTGGGCTCCTGAGCCGGATAAACACTGCGTGACAACGCTGGAAAACACCTCATCCGCAAAAAGGAGCTTCAGGAGTGAGGAAACACATACTGGATTTCTTATTGACACCCTTTTTTTTTTTTTTAAAACAGGTTTCAAAAGGTCAACGGGTCAGAAAGTCAATAAAACACATGACTCATCAGTTCAGCTGAGCAAAAGAAACCAGAGAACAAACTCAAACGTGTCCTTTCATTCACTGGCTCCACGGAGGAGGTCACACCCGGCTGCTCGTTCTTTTGTTTGCACGATTACACAAAAACTACTAAACCAATTTCCACCGAGGGATCAGGCCTCAGAAGAATACAACATACGGATGTGGATCCAGGATTTGTGTTTAGTTTTATGACAAATAAGTCACTAAGGTTCATCAGACCACTTCCTCTTTTCTTTCTGTGTCTTTGTGACACAATGATAAACAAATGATTTCAAAATAAAGACAGCCGAGACCACAGCAGTTACATGAACACATTTTTATTGCAATAGCTCTATCGAAAGCAAAAGAGTTTTGATAAATATAAACACTATGCCGATGCTCAAATCGCCTCTGAGTACCCCTCCTACCCCCCCCCCCCCCCCTTTCCCTCCACAAGGAAATAAAACGAGAGAAGAGAGAAGGAAACAAAAACAAAAAGAGAGGGGGGGGGGGGGGGCACACCTCGCAAGGCGCCGATCATAACATGAAAAAAGCGACAACTTGAGTTTTTCCTTATTTACAGAAGGATTTCCATTTCCACCACAGTTTTCTCCTCTTCCTTTTTTTTTTTGTACTCGTGTTTTCTTCTTTTTCGTATATAGGACGTACGTCGCTGAAAAATAATGCACATACGAAGGATACACACCTCCACACTATTTTTTTTTTTTTTTAACTCTTTCTCTTTCCTGTAAAGCTAATAAACAACAGCATTCAACTCGGGAAAATAAGAACACGGGTAGCGGGGGTAAAGTGGGGTTCGGGTAGATTCGCCCCCCCCCCCCCCCGACCCCCGACCCGCGCCTGTTAGCAGGGCAATGACCATCATCCTCATCGTCGTCACGGTGATGGTCGCCACCGACAGCATCTCCAACTGTTAACTGTACTAAAACAGCAGCAAATAAACTGTAATATAGTTACAAAAAATAAACATTAGGCGGAGGTTGTAACCCACGTATTTATACAAATAACTGCAAAAATGCCTAAGTACTCTTAAAAAAAATACTAGCCTTGTATCACTTAGTCTTCAGAGAAATAAGAGGCCCCAATACAACAAAACAACCAAAAATAAGATGATTATTTTTTCCCCCTCTGTAAACTAGAATACAAAATAAATCAAAAAGGATTAGAGGAAAAAGAAAAGTTTGCATAATGATGCAGTACCCTAAGTCTTCTCTGCGAGGATTATATATATTTATATATATATATATTTATATTATATTATGTAGGTCTAATTTCTCCGCCCCGAACATGAACAATTCATAACAGCTGATTTTCCAACATCAGAATCAGTAACATGGAGAGTTTTGAGGTTGAATTGTTGCCAAAATAAACACAGATTCTGTGTAAATTTATTCAGATATGACAAAGAATTAAACGTGAGTGGGGGGGGGGGGGGGTAAAGTTCGACATGAAGGCAATCAGACGTGAACAACATATATTTTCCAATAAATTAAGGGGGGATTATTCCAAAATCCTCCCAAAATCTAGCTCTAACACTTTGTTTTGCCGTAGCGTTAAAAACCCGAAAGCAAGACATCGCCGCAGCATAAGAAGTACACAAAACATTTTTTCAGAAAGTAAAAAACTAAATCTTCTATTTTGTCTTGGGCCGCCGCAGCCTGAATATTCTTATATTCAATCATTTGTTCGCTCAACAAGGGCAAAAGGAAAAAATATCTCACATTGTTCATAACGTACACACAGGATGCGTCACAGGCGTAAAATCTTTCAACAGCATTTGGGGGGAAGTTCAGTTAATGAAATCAGAACATTTAAAACAAGAACGTGCTGAGGATGAATAATCCGAACCCTCCACATGGAGATAAAGGGGTAAAAAAAGGGGGGGGGGGTTTCTCTGGTTCAGATTTTCTCTTTCTGTACCGACGTTGTGAGTATTAACCTCCACACACAGGAAAACTGCTTCTTCTTCATCTCTTCTGCTTCTGACATGATTCACATCTTTCTAAAAGATGCTCTTTTCTTATCGGCTGTCGTCACTGGAGGTTAAAAAAGGGGAGATGCGAGGGAGGGACAGGATGTTGTGAGACATTTCCTCTGGTTTATGTTTAAACTTTAGAGATGAATTCAGTGAAATGCCCTGAAGCTGTAAACTCAACACATCTGGTTCCAACGATGACAGTTTCCACTCTTTTATATCACTGGAAAATGATTATCTTTGGGATTTGTATTGAAAACTGTTGGTGGTTTCAGACTTTACGATAAACCGTACAAATAATCCGATTATTCGATGCTAACAATAATTGTTAGGTTGCAGATATATAACCTTGTGCTCCATTTGAAGGGAAAACATGGCGCGAGAATTGTTTATTTTGTTCATACACAACATTTTTTTTAAAGCAACACAATGGAACTTTTACTCTAACAAAGCCGGAGTTCTGACTTTGTCATCCCGCTCACTGAACTGAAACACACCTGATCCTCTGCTTCCTGACCCACAAATCCACCAAACTCTATATATATTGTGCAAATAAGACAACATGGCACAACATGTTAAGTCAAATTATCACAGAGTGTTTCAGCAGGTTTTCTAACACCAACACTGAAAAGGTGGCGTTGCAATTTATGAATCTTTACATTAACTTTGTATTTGTGCAGATTGTACGTTCAGAATCATGGGATTTGAGATCTGGATCGTTTTATCATACAGTAAATTAAAAATGAGCGCAGCCACAGAACGAGCGTCACACTATTATCCAAGATAGCGATGACTTAAGTACCGATTTTCAAAAAAAGGGTTAACTGGTTTTTTTTATGTGAACGTGAATAACCAGATGTGCAGAGTTCACGGCACCTGTGCAGCTCACAAAGCATCAGGAACGCTGTCAGTCACAGCGAACTGACCTTTACTGTGAGACCACTCCCTGCAGTCAGTCGAACTTCAGACTAAAACATGCCCTCGCTGCTCCCCAGCTCCACCTCCCCCCCCCCCTCCCTGCTCAGCCGGATGCTACCAGGACGACAGTGATCGGGGGAAACGACGGACCTTTCATCATCCAGAAAATTTTTAAAAAAGAAGGAAAATCAGAAACAGGGTGAAGGTTGCATTAGATGAGTGAATACTGAACAAAAATGAAATTCCGTGGACTACGTTGGCTGTCAAGTTTTTGTGGTTAACACACATTTCTCTCTATGGAAACTGCTGTGTGGGTGAAAGTCACGGGAGAGTAGCGCGAGTAGAAATGCTAAATATGGGCCTATCAGTCTGTTCGTGTGAGAGAGAGGAGGCAACGAGCTCCGGCTAAGACTGTGATTGATGTGTTCACTGCCTGACCGTGTGTGTGTGTGTGTGTGTGTGTGTGTGTGTGTGTGTGTGTGTGTGTGTGTGTAACAGGGTAAGTATGTCCAGCGTGTTGCACCTGGGGCCGGGGCTCAGGTTACTGGAAACCTCTTTACGTCACCCACAGCCAATGACCAACTCCCCAGCGTGCGTGTGTGTGAGCGAAAAAATCCCGGACGTCATCAGGAGCCGGCGACAAAAAGCCGAAACGGGGGCACGGCAACTTCTCCTCGCCTAAATAGGGCTGCATGACCACCGTGTGTGCGTATGAGAGCAGGTATAGTTGACACCACATGACCATGGCATGTGTCTTAATGACGTACAGGCATGTGTGTGTGTGTGTGTGTGTGTGTGCGTGCGTGTACATGCCACTGCTTCCACAGTATACGGTTCAATTGCAGAGATTTAGTGTTTAGGCTTGTGTTTGCATCCCAGTGTCAACGTCTGTAATTTGTGCTTTTACCTTTCACAGCGTTTTGTGTGCGCGTGCGTGTGTGTGTGTGTGTCTGTGTGTGCGTCACTCTCCCTCTCTAACCTGAACTGTGCTACGGACCATATGAGGTAAAACTGAAAATGTAGAACTCCTCGAAAACACCTGCTTCGCTCGACAGCTCCTTGAGCAGGAAACTGAGTACGATGAGCAGAGCAGCAGGGCGGGAAAAACGTCTTTTCTATGCGTCGGCCACAGCAGCTGAGTCTGAAAAACCTCTACAAGATACTTAGGATTTTGTATTTTTAAACTAATAGCTCGTTAGCTTAGCATAGCATAAAGCGTGAAAATTGGATAACAGCTACCCTGGCTTTGTTTGAAGCTCACTAATTAAACAGTATATCTGAAATGTAAAGCTGAAGCCACAAAACTTCTGTAAAAGAATTCGATTAAACGAACAAGATAAAATATTTGAACTAGCTAAATTTGAGCTAGCCATATCCGGTGGGTCGTACAAGAGAAAGAATTTAAGACGGACAACATTTTCCAGCATTTGATTGGTGGCTGACGTCATTTCCCCGCCCTGCTGAGTACCAGCGGTGTCACAAAACATATAAAACGTACGAAATATCTGTACCTATTGCAACAAATAAATAATATGTGCTACAGAATATGAAGAGAGTAACGCTTTAAGGTTTATCCCGTTGAATTTCGTGCACAAGCGCAGTACCGCAGCTCTAGGAACTGGAACGCAGAGGCAACGCAAGCTAACTGTGGCGCTGTGTGCGAACGCCACGAATATCGTGGTAACCATTGTAATCCAAAGGTTGCCGGTACCGTTCGTACCTGCAGCGGAATAGTGTGGGAAAGAGCACGGTAACTGTGCGATGCCACTTGGTGACGAACTCGTATCATCTGAGGGATAATAATAAAAAATAAAAACTTCTACCACAACTTTGTCCACAACTTAATAACTGCACGGTACCGTATTTAGGATGGATTATGTTTGGGGTAAAAAAAAAAAAGAAAAAGAATAAAGGTTGAATAATAACAAAAGATAAAAAATAATATTTAAGTTCAATGCAACATAAAAGTTTCCAAGTCTGTACCATAATGCCTTAGCTTAGCATTCCAGCCTCCCTTTTTTATACCGTACGCAGAATCAGAACCATGAGGTTCAGTGGACGCCCCCTCAGTCAAAGTTCACTGAACACGAGGGTGGGGGGGGGGCACCGGTAGCATTGATTCAGAGAGGGGAGGGGGTGATTTAAAAAATGACAAAGAAAAAATATGCATACAGATATATGTGCATATATAAAAAATAAAAGATGAAATACACTTAAAAATAAAACTGCAAGCGTCATCTGTTGTGATGTTGTTTGTTGTTTTCTGGGTCCAGAAGGGAGCGGCTTCTCTGTCAGGGTGGAGGTCAGAGGTCACTGGTGCGGGAGGCCAAAAGGTCACAGGCAGAGTCAAGTGCCACGAGCGGAGAGATGAGGACGAAGAGGAGGAAGAGGAGGAGGGCGGGGAACCTCTGACGTCCTCGTTCAGTCTGAGAGAGAAGATGAGAGAGACAGAGTTGTTGGTGAGAAACTCATCTTCAATAAACATCAGCTTGTTATCAGGTTTCGTTCCTGTAAATATGAATTATTGGATGTTGTGGAACACGAACACACTGAAGCAGGATACTTAACGAGTTCGAAAATTCAGTTTTCTGTCAAAAGATAAAGGACAGTGTTCAAGTATTCGTCTAATCTATCAAACTGTGCGTTTGCTATTAGAACTTTTGAATATTTGCCTAAATATCACAGAAAATATCCAGAAGCAGAATATGTATGAGTTAAGAAAAACGAAGCTAGTCAAATGATACAATTAAGAGTATCTATAACATGACAGCACATTAATAATAGTAGTTAAACATTTATTAGTTTTTGCTTCAAACTGTGACTGGCAGACTTTATATATATATATATCTTAGCAAAAAAAAAACAATTGTACAAATAAAGTGCAAACAGTCGTGAAAACAATCGACAGATAATGAAAATCACGAGTTGCAGCAGCAGTGAAAACAGGAAGCTTTCATAGAAGTGACAGCTACTGTGACCCACGGAAAAACTGTTGTTTTCTATTTGCCTGATGTGACCCGCTGACTCACACACGCACACACAGAGATACACACTCACACACACACATGGATACACACAGTGAGGAATGTGGCTGGTTCGCTGACAGTGGTTTTGGACTGACAATATTAGTTGTTTTTGGACATTTTGAAGCCTGGTGGTGGGGCTGACTAATCTTGACTGGAATCTGGCTTCGGGCCTCCGTCTTTTCAAAAGCTGCAGCGGACGAGTGAAAACCTCGCTTCTCACAACTCTTAGAGATTTTCTAGATCCTGAAACTTGATCAAACCTCATTTCGGAGCCATGACGTTTCCCCACCTGACAGTGTAGTGTAGCTTCACCTCAGCAGCCGCTCACTACATGGGTAAATTAATCTGTGAACGACTGCAGCCGCTGTGGCACAAACAGAATCGGTTTTCTTAAAGGCCGTTTAACGCAGCGATAAAATGTGGGTGAAATGATAGAGTCGAGCCGCGGCTTCCCTGGCAGCAGTAAATGCTTATAATCACAGTGAACTCTGGAGTATTTTGGCGTCTGTACAACTGTTGCCGAGTGTGTGAAAGCTTTTCAAAGACGCAGCACAGATGTAAGACATCTCTGACCGCGTGGGCGGCTTGGCTCGCACTACAAATCTGTTTGTCTGGTAAATAAGTGAGCGTGGCCGGTGAACTTTGGATTCAGCTCGCTTCCAGCAGACACACAATACACACACTCACAAACTACACAAAGTTTGTTTCCTGCCCTGCTACGAAGGCCGGCCCCAGGACTGTCAGGTTGGCTGTTTTGGTGAGGCACGGCGGCCCCGGATGACCCGGGCGATGGCCGGCGCCCAGCTGGGTTATTCCGCTGAGAGCGAGGCTTTGTCTGACACAACAATGTGAGCAGCACGCCTCAATACAGATGCTTTGACAGGGGGCACTGCTGGAATGCTGCTCCTCTGTTTGTTAGCCACGGTTACAGAGGGATGGACGAGCGGGACGGATTGATAGAAAGACGGGAGCACGGAGAAGAGGAGCAGCGGCACGCAGCCCGACCGCGATCGGTTCCAACCAAAGAAAAACATCAGACCTCTGTTTCACTCCACGTAAACTTCAACGCTGCTTGGAAATCAACAGACGGTAACAAAGTGGCTGCGACGACTAAATACAGACTGAGGAACAACAACGTTGACACCAGGGGACACCAGCGAATGTAAATAAAGATGGAAGACGCATCTCTACTCCCTCCAAATGTACAAACATGAAGCCAAATACGCTGGATATGGGCCGCGCCATCTTGCTCTGATGACGCCAATTGGAGTCAGAGTCTGCGTCACGGTATCGAGGTCTCACCGATAAACACACTCGAGTCGGTATCTGCTTTCAGTCATGGTGTTTCAACCTGTTCTTACATCGTCAACAATTCCAGTTGTTTCATACTAGATTTCTTTTGACCAAGTCACAGGAACATTTCATAGTGAAGCTGCAACAACACAGATTAAACTTTGTGTCATTAAAATCGTCCCAAATCCGACTGCGGCTGCTCAACTACTTATTATATTAAAACACACACACACACGTGATATGAGAAGTGATCCTGGCCTGTAGATGAGTGGTGACCGCTGCTATACAGTGTTGTATACAGGCCTCTTTTTTTTTTTTTGACATGTCACAGTAGGAGAAGCCCGGGTGTAAAATGAATGACGGCTGCATTCCATTCAGCTCCTTCAGTTTCAGGGTGCTGGTATTTTCTGCACGCTGGCTCCCGGTCACAAGGTCACGCTGGGACACTTGAACTGAACAGGGTCGTGGTTCATGTTATCAGTGACACCTGTGCTCCTCCTACTATGACACGTCAAAATGTCCACGGAGAGAAGAGCCGAAAGAGCAACTCATCACGTTCAAGGTGTTTATGTTTATGTGGAGAGAGCAGAGACGGTACCATAGAGACTTTTAGGGGCTGAAACTGATACCAATATACAACAGATACACATATATAAATGGCAACTCCTCAAAAACCTTTGTAAGATTCTATCCCGACTGATGTTGATACTAATATTTGGGAGTTAAACATTTTTGTATAAATATATCAGCCAGTACACACACATAGAAATAAATGGAAAGGATTTGGGAAAAACTGTACTTAGTTATGGTCGTGACAATAACGCAGACTTTAAGTTGTGTGAAAGTGAGACGGATGGAAAAAGAGAGGGAGAGAATGAGAGTGTGTGTGTGTGTGTGTGTGTGTGTGTGTGTGTGTGTGTGTGTGTGTGTGTGTGTGTGTGTAGTCTGAGGTCTCTGGGTTTCTCTGCAGTCCAGGACTTTGCTCAAAACAACGCTCTTAGGACAGAGGCCCGACTGACCTCAGTTAAGCACAGACACACACACACACAGACACACACAGACACACAGGCTGACTAAATCAGGTTATAAAAGCACCGTTTGCCAAACACCTGCATTAACTAACAGCTTGTGGTGTCATTGCAACACCGACAGGTGTTCAGACTGTCTCTCTCTCTCTCCCTCCCTCTCTGTCTCTCTATCGCTCTCTCTCTAATTCAATCTGCCCTCCCTGACCGCTGCCCATCTCTCTTTGACCGTCCCTAAACCCCATTCACCCAGCTGGGACAACAGATGAAAGGCATCATGGGAATGACGGCGAGCGTAACGTGTTGACCTGACACGAGCTGGCGTGGCAGCAGGGGCGACGGCCTTTTCAGTGCAGATCGAGGAACGGAAATTTGATCGGCCGCTCGATTCCCTCCTCAAAGTTGCGGTTCAGCATTTTTTTACTTTTTTTTTTTATATTTCCACAGATTCTGGGTTTGAGTTTCCGACGGCAGCAGCAGACAGAGACTGATTTAGATCTTTTTCCTTTTCCTTTTCCATTCCTTACGCCCTAACAAGTGCACTAAGATCAATGGTCACATTCGATTCTGTTAAAATATAATATTTATATAACCAGCAATTAAAAAGGGATTAATATACATCATCATGCACCTAAAATTCAAGTTATTTACATATATTAACTTTTAACATCAAAAGATTTATAAGTTTCTTATATTTCACTATTCTTTGGACTTATTTTAATCACTTTTTAAGCAGACATGAGGAAAATTAAAGAAACAAGCAGCGAAAGACGAAAAGTGCCAAAGTGAAACATCTTTGAAAACACGTCAAACTCCTCACAGGGCAGCCGTGACTCAACGTGATTCTTTCTGGGTCGTCAGTGGATCAGGTGAAAATGTCAGATCTGAGACTTCTTGTCAAGCCTCTAATTTACAGCAGCATCTCAATTTGATTTATTTTGTTCCAACTGTTGATGTCAGAAGGTCACGAGGACGCCACGAGACAACTGCAAACTGAACAGACGCACAAACGGCGAGCCTGCGCACACATTCAGACTTTGTCTAATAAAGTTATCTAACGTCACATTCCAGTAAGTTGAGGGGTGCCCTAGTAAAAAAACCTGCTTTATCATTAACGTGTGTCTGAGGGAGGCAGCGAGACGGAGACGGAGAGAGAAGGAGAAACGAGTAGAAGAGACATAAAGAAGAAATGGAAGCTTCAGCATGTTCGAGACAAACAGGAGCCGCCTCGCTGGCTGAGTGACGCTCAGGACCAGCTATGAAATCTACACTCAGAGTAACTGAACACCCGAAGTGACAGACGCACTGTGGCCGACGGTGTTTGAGCCCGTTTGTTACTGACGAGACACAACATTTCCCTTTGACTGAGCTCTGCAGGAAGTCCATCACGCAGCGCGTTGGTCTTGTGCACGTCAATCACAGCCCGTGACTTTATTTAATCTGCACGACTTGGCTCTTGTTTATTCATACTTATCAAACAGAAGAGATGGAACAACACACCAGAAACAAAACAACATCCTAGAGCTGCAAATAGGATTTTTACCTCCACAAAGCAGGATAGTTTGAAATCATTATATTTTGGCTCGTATCGGACCAGTGGGGCAAAGCTTTGGCGCTTACTTTAATTGAGCTAGAACCCGATGTGTAACTGAGATAATGGGGATTAAGTCGGGAATCTTCACTTAAAACATTCAGTTAATGGTGCAATAAAACTCTCAAACTCCCAAAATGTATTTTCTAACCATCACGCAATCATTTCCATTCCACTACAACTCTTAACAATCCTGTTAATTCATCATTGACGTTACTAAACACCCTAAACCTAAATGAAAAACTGAAAAGGGGCGTTCAAACCTCTGAGAAACACCTCCTTCAATTCTGTAGTACTGCAAGAATTCAACGACCAATGGGAACCCTGCTGGCGCCAACACGCCCGAGGTTAGAGGTTTCAATTCTCCGTTTAGCTCGACGGACACCAACACTGCCGGGTTTATGGATTCCCAGGCTTCCCAGCGCAGGCCACCCATGCTTTAAGCATTTCTCAGGGCTGAGAATTAAGGTGCTCAAAGTTACTCTAAGATTATTTGTTTGCTAAATTGGACACTGGAATGGGCACTGCAGGAAAAACTTCAAACCAATACTTTCACGTGTCAGTCCGATTGGGCTGCTTCAAACCAAAGTTGCTTTGTGTACATGCATAAGGGTTAATAATTCTAACATCTGTGGGCGTACATATCTGGTTATTCAAGAGGGAGAGGGAGCTCTACATGCAACACACACACACACACACAGAGCAAAAAGGGGGTCCTGTTACGAGCAGCGCATGCCTCAGATCGGCCCATAAATTCATGTCAGTCTGGAAATAGAACTGTAAATATAGAAGGGCCTGGTCGCGGAGGTGGGAACGAGAGAGGAAAGGGCAGCCTTGTACCATCTTCGCTCGCTGCCTGATAACCCTGCCTCGCACTCTGCCTAACCCTTTACCACCTCATCGCCACTTGGCCGGGACACCGGGGGGAGGGAGAGGGAGAAAAGGGCATGTTCCCACCGTGGTCACTTCCATCTGATAACCTCCTCGCTTTACAGTTCAGCTCCACAACCCCCCCCCCCCCGAACCAGCTGATATCCACCTGACCCTTTGCATTTTCCTCTCGACCCTGGTGTATTTTTAGATAATGAAGATTTGCTGCTTCTTTTTGTCATAAATGAGTAAACTGAATATTTTAAAAAATCTGGACAGTTGCTTCGAATAAACAAGGAATCTGAAGACATAACTGAGCTGTGTGGGAAAGTGCAACACTTGTCAATACAATTAATCAATCACAGAAATAATCTGCAGTTTAATCCATAATGAAAACAATCACTTGTTGCAGCCCTTAAATCTAAGTTATTAAGGAGCCGTCAACCTCAAAACGTTGAGATGATTTTATTCTTTTCTGCTTCTTAGTCCCTTGTTTTAACAAGTTTAAGATATGATTCTACAGTAAAAACACACAAAGCTCAGGACAGACTGGTCGTAGAGATTGATTTGCATTTACAGCAGCTAATAGCTACGACTGTGCATCACAACCCAGCACCAGAGTTTAACACGGATATTAATATTTCATATGGACAGTTCAAACACAAAGTTTCCTTGACAGCTGGACAGAAAGCTCGGCTCTCCCTCCTCCGGGTCAAGGATCCAGGTGTGCATCTTTCAGTTCAACGCCGCAGCTGAGAGGAAGTGCATTCCTGAGTGATGATGATGCGTTTCCTCTCGGCCCCGCTGTGTGCCTTGACATGCCGCCGCCGCAATTACAGAGCCACATCAAAGGCTGCCTGCCATGACTCAGTATGTACAAGCACTCGCACACACACGGCTACACACTCGCTACACACACCTAGAGACTGTAAACACGCCGCAGACACACCGACACGCACAGACGGGGACTGATCATGCTCCCATCGTCAAACTGTGCGAGTGTGGGTATGCGTTTCCCGAACGTTACCTTGGATTGCATGAGCAACACACAAACACACGGATGCTTAATGAATCTGCTGGCAGAACACACAGACAGACGGACAAACACAAACAATGGGATGTGCTTGAGAGCTTTGAGTGTCAGTTGATCTCCTGTGCAAGCACACACACACACACACACACACACACACACACACACACACACACACACACACACACACACACACACACACACACACACACACACACACACACACACACACACACACACACACACACACACACACACACACACACACACACACACACACACACACATCTCCGTTCAGTGGTAAACAAATGAGTCAGTCGCTGCTTGCAGAGAATCCTGACTCATGCTCATGCACAGACACACACACGCGCATGCAGCAAGAAAAAGATTCGGGGGGGAATGATGATGAAAGAGAAAGACTTAAAAAGGAGTCAAAACATCATCTTTTTCGTCCTCGTTCACGCCGTCTACGACACCGACTGCAGACCTGACCGCAGCAGCGAGCTTTCTCCACATCCTCCTGCCTCCGATGCCTGAACGTCATCACATCACAACAGTAACAGCTGACAGTGGCATCTTTAGATAAAACCTCAAGAAAAAACATATATATACTGTATATTATGGATTCTGTGCAATGACTATTTTCAATATCACATCATGATAAGATCAAATGTTATTGTTTTACAAACTTGTGACGTCCAAAACAAGGATTCACACATTGTTGTGATAAAGTATTCAAGACTTTGTCATATGTGTGAGAAAGTTTCTCCACATGTTATAGACTGAAGGATGAATCAATAATGAAAACATTCCCTACAAATCACAGCCTCATAACACAAAGCAAACACTAAAAGCTTCACGAAGCCACCGTCAGGTTCCTGCATCGTCTCATGTGTTTTGCCGTCACACTAACTGATCCTACTGGCGCTGGATTCCTCCATGTTTTGCATAAATAAATCGTTTTTTAAAAAAAAAAAAGATGTACAAAAGTGTCTCAAGTGACAGCCTTACCACAAAAGGAATAAAAAAAAAAAAAGTTTAAAACACACAAACACCCACACATGAGTACACTCCGCCTACAGTACATGCTGACACAAAGAAAACCAGCGGCACAAGCTCAGACAGGCTCCAAGAGGCACCAGCAGCTACAAAGACGAGAAGTCAGGGCCTTTTTTTGGGGCGATTCAGTCCACACTTGACCTCAGATAAACCTCCGCTCACTCAGCGAGCTAATCGTCTACCAGCCTGCTGGCACACACACACACACAACACACAGACCTCGAGATGAACCGCGTATTGGTGCCATTTCCTGTACCAGCACTGTTCGAGTCGAGACTTCAGCTCCCTGGACAGATGCCTTCAAAGACAACGGCTGGCTGCTCCACGCGCCTGAAAGCAGCCTTGTCAAGATCACAGAGACTTGATCCAAAATAGATTCACTAGAGGAGCTGCAAATTGATACAATGTGACTAATAATAGCGTACAGCACTCGGGGTTATTTTGGATTTCGGTGAGGAAAAAAGTATCCCCGACGCTCGTTCTCTTTCACTCACACATGAAAGCTCATTCTTATGCACACACACAAAGAGAGACTATGTTTTTCCTCTTCATATGCCGGCTGTCTGCTGCGGCTGTGTCACAGATTTTCCTGCCAAATATGATTATGAAAGTAGAAAAGAGAATTTAAACAATGGCTGTCAGAGCAGGCAAACAAATGTTAGCATCACTGAGCTGTGGGTGGCAGTTCCCCAACCTGACAGACACACACACACACACAGTTGTATTAACTCACCCTTGGTTGTCGTGGAGACTCCGTCAGATTTGGTGAAGTCTATGCTGGCGTAGGCGCCGTTCTCCGGCAGAGACACAGTCCCCATTGCTGCCATCGCTGTCGCCGAGCTCCCATTGCTGCTACCACCTCCCGACGTCATGGCTCCTACGTTAGTCCCGTCCTCCCTCAGCTCCAAGGCGATGTAGTTCAGGCCGTTCTGGTAGCCAACAGACATGTTTCTGCACATCCTCCCAGCTCCAGCTCCCGAGGAGGAGGCAGAGGCTGAGGTCCCGGCCGTAGTCCCCGTTTCCGTGGCTCTTGTTGGAGCGTGGTGAGCCGGCGAGTCTCCTACACCCTCCACAGACATCCACACACTGTCGAAAGATGCTGAACTGGCCCACCTGGAAGCTTGACCCTCAGCTAGGTATGATCCATTAGAGGCCGTGGGGTTCGCTGTGGGGTGCGTGGCTGAGGATGAGGATCCAAGTCCTCCTCCAGGGGGAGTTGAATTAGAGGAGGAAGTGGAGGAGAATGTCTCTGAGCTGTGTCTCCTCCTGCCCTGCGGGTCAGCTCGAACCACCTTAGGCTCCGGCTGCTGTGTTGGCGTCCTACCTGGACTTGACGGGGGGAGAGGAGGGGAAATGGATGAGGGGGAGGCAGAGGAAGCATGGCCGTAACGTCCCTCTATTACACAGAGGTGCTGCAGCATGGCTGTGGGGCTTGTTTGCGTCCTATCACCTCTGCTGAGGTTAAATGTCATGTCTGTATAGTCGTCACCCTTCGACCTCCAGTGACCTGCAGCGGGGACTCCAGGGGAGGCCAGGGCCCCTGGATTGCTAGCCAGCGGTCTGATATAACTGGGCGGGTTCCATGGGGCGACGAGGCTGGGTCTGGGAGACTGTTTTTTACCCAGACATCCTGCACTGTCCCGCTGATCTGCCTCCACCTCCACACTCATGTAGTCCTGGTGAACTTGGGGCTGTGGGGGAGAGTGGCGGTGGTCGACGGATCCCAGGGAAGGTGCTTCATCTTGGGCAGAGAGAGGATAGGCAGGGGGCTGTTGTTGGTGGGGGTAGTGATCCCCAAACTCTATGTTAATATATTCTCCAGGACTGGAAGGCCTTTCGGATGAGCTAGCAGTGGCAGGGACTGACGTTGTGGTTCCTGAAGACACTGCGGAGGGCTCACTAACCCGCAGCGGGCCGTGGAAACTCCTTCTACCTAAAGGGAGGCGGTTAGGCCTCACGACGCGTCTGTCGGCCATCGCTGCGGTCGTGTGATGAGCTCCATAAGGCGGCGGTGGATGAGAGGGGGTTGAGGTGCTACTTCCTCCCCCACCTCTCTTCTCTGGTGTTGACATTGAGGCTGTGGCAACTGATGAAAAGACTGGCTTGGCAGGAGAACTCATAGGAACATACTCCCCACACTCTTTCTCATCCCTCTCTCTTGTGGGGGCTTTGTAGGAGCGAGGGAGGGAAAAATAAGGGCTGTAAGACTTTGGGGTGCTCTCAGGTGTAAAATATCCACTACTCCCTTCGTTTGAGAGCTTGCGCCCTCCACTGCTGCTGTACGACATGTCCATATATTCCCCATTCTCAGGTCTCTCTGCTATACTGTCACTCGCACTGGCACCTGCCAAACTGGAGCTACTGTGTGGGTTGGGGGAGGCCTGCACTGGGGAAGGGGAGCTGCCGCTGCCACCTGGGAGCATCATCATGTAACCGTGGGAGTCTGTGGAGGACTGAGGCTGGAGCTGGGGGTGGGCTGAGCGGGTGGCTAATGCTGGGCTGTGAAACTGAGGGGAATGGGAGACATGATGGGAGTAAGAGCCGGGTTGCATAGGCATGTAGTCGGGGGGCGTGTCCCGTGGTGAAGCAGCGACACCGCACAGCATGGGCATGTAACCGCTGTCTTCCTTGGCAGAGGAGGAGGAAAGAGGAGGACGCTCACTGCCGGCCTCCGTCCGGGAGAGCGTGGAGGGACGGCTCTGTTGGCTGTGCTCGGAGCAGGAACTGTAGTCAGAGCGGAGCGAGGAAGAGGAGGAGGACGGCCCACCACGGAGCAGCCCGCTGCCAAATGGCAACACCACGTCTGACTCCTCATCCAATGAAAAGTTGGTCTGGGTCATTTTCTGGTAAACGGCCACTCCAGAACCACCGGTTGCACCACCTGCAGGTCTGGTGAATGAATGAGTCCTCCTCCTCAGCGATGACGATGAAGAAAAACGATCTTCCTCTGCCGCTGATGAGCCCTCATCCCGAGGTGTGTCACCTCCACTGTTGTTTCCAGACCCTGCACTGGTGCCAAACACCTCCCGGTTCCAGCCCATGGCCATGTAATCATTTAGACAGTTCTCCTCTCTGATTGGTGGGGTGTTGCCTAGGGAGTCTGGTGTGTTACTCCGCACCCGGAAGTATCGGAAATCACCAGGGCTTGAGCCATACTCATCCGAGGAGTTGAAACCGCCATCAGACGGGGAGCCGCATATCGAGGCGCTTGATGGGCGTGTGAGTGTGTCGGACACAGAGCCATGGCCGCTGCTGGAGGAGACGCTCACTGGGCTGGTGGTGGAGGGGAAGTGGGAGACGGGGAGGGAGGCGGAGCGGGCGTGGTAGTTGGCTGATGACCCTGGGATGGCTCTGACATAGCGTCCAGCGCCGGTGCTCGTACCAGCGTTTCCTGTGGCGACACCAACACTGCTGCCTCCGCCACCCTCCTGACGACCATGATGGGCACGCGCTGAGTTGAGGTGAACCAGACTTCCTGTGGCGGAGCGGAACGGCCGGTTCATTGTCCCCTCACCCTCACTGGATGTGCGGAAACGATAACCACTAGCCCCAGAGCTCTTACTGGAAGGTGGCGTACCCACGACCGACTCAGTTCTCGACCGCCGCTGCAGCCCAGTCTGACTGGGTGGCAGGTTGCCCAGGTGGCGCCGCGTCGTGATGAACGGCATGGGGTTGGAGCCCGAGGACTGGCTCTTACTCCTTGGCCGAAACTCTGCAAAAGCTTTCAGCGATTTCATCGTCTCCAGGATGGTCTCGTGCATGTTTTGGGCCACGACGGAATCATCAACCTGCATCCAGATCTCCCCGGGCCCGATCGAAGAGGAGCGACCCACCTCGATGAAAAAGAAGCTCTCTGAATGTCCACAGCGCCGGATGTTCATCAGCTGCAGGTTCACACAAGGGGTTTCAGAGTTCAACTTGACGAGGTGAATGGTTTTCGTTGAGAGGCATAGCCGGTAAACACCTGTGAGGTTTTTCGTTTGACCCAGTCCTTTAGGTTTCACATTCACCTGCCACACCTCCTTGAACACGGTGCCAGGAGTGACTGTCCCGTATCCGTCATCCAGATCATCCGAGTCCAGGTGCCCTTTCTTGCCCTCACTCATCAGCTCACTGACAGCCACGTACCAGTCCTCCTGCTCCAGCTCGTTCTCAGCCACAATGGCAAAGTACTCGTCCTTGGTGTAAAGAGCAATGAGGTGTTTGTTTTTGGAGTCCGCCCTCTTGTTTACCGTGAAGCACTGGTAGAGGTAAATCACCCTCTTCGGGGGAGAAGGGGCCACCGCTCCGCCGCTGGCCACGGCCGCGGCGGCGGAGCGCAGGCTGCTCCTGAATTTCTTCTCGCTGTCGTAGTACTCCAGGCGGCTCGGGCCGAGGTGGCTGGCCGCCCGCAGCACGAAGAACCTCTTGTGTCCGTGTTTCTGCTTTCTCAAATAGCCACATTTGCGAATATCGTCCACAGCGTCCGAGGTGCTGGCGACACTCACCGCCGCGTATACATGGCCGCTGCCGCCGCCGCCGCTGCTGCTGCTGCTAGCGGCGGGGTCCTCGGCCGTGTGCGCCTGGCTGAGGGTCGACGAGCAGGAGGAGGAGGAGGAGGAGGCTTTCCTGCCCGGGGACTCCGCGATGTTTTCCCCGGAAAGATGCTGCTGCTGCTGCGGGGCCAGCTGGTAGTGGTGGTGATCCTTTGGCGGGTGGTGGCTGCTGCTGAGGTGGTGGTGGTGGAGGTGGTTGGAGGGCGGTAGGTGGAAGCGAGAGCCGCCGCCGCCGCCTCCTCCTCCTCCGCCGCCGCTGATATTAATTAACGGGGAAGGGGGTTCCCCGACCGAGCCGTCTCCGTTCGCTGCAGCCGCGGGCTTCGTCCCCACGTCCCGCTGCTGCGTCTCCACCATCAACATCGCTGCCTTCCCGTCCTGGTAGTTCGTGAAATTTGCCATCGGAGAGTCCAATCAAAGGTCACTCCGCCAGCGAGCTAGTCCGAGCGGACCCGGACCCCATTCTTGTTTTGGGAGACGAGCTCCCGAGTCCGGCTAGGCCAGCTAACGTAGACTGGCTCGGATTCACAATCTCCTCCCCCCCACCACCCCCGCCCGCCGCCGCCGCCGCGCACACCGGCGCCGTTATTCCGCCACAGGGAGCAGAGAAGCCGGGGCCCCTTCTCCCGGTTCGCGGAGAAGGCTGGAGGGTCCGGTGCGGGCTTTTAATCACGAAATGACGCCTACCGTGTGCGACATGACCACGCTCGGTGCTTCGGTGCTCGGGAGGACGCGGCTAGCTGAGTTAGCATCGCTGCTCCGCCTGAACACATAGAGCACAAACAACACATGACCCGCTGCGTCACACGCCAGCGGGAGGAACAAAGACCCGGCCGCGGGCGCCCATTGGCTCCTGAGTTTGACTGGCGTGCGGTGACAGGCGCCGCGGCCAATCGGACGGGGACATTAGCCCTGCGTCAATGGCTCGGGCCAATCGCGCCGCACGGATTGTTCCCCGAGGTTAAAAATAGGCGGTGACCGTGTGAGGCATGTCTGGAGTCTGTGGATCTGATTCCCCCTGCGACTGTTTACACGAGGAAACTGATCCCAGAGCTGCGGAGAACAGAGCGGAGACCAGAGGCTGCCACTGTCTCTGTGGGCCGCGCCACACACGTTATGTATTTACATTCACAACCTCACAATAAAGTATTGTTTTTATTATTTAGCGTCATTCTCTCGGAAGCTGCAGATGCACTTTTATCGTGTTTTATTCAATTCTAGTTTTTATTATTGTAATGCATGGTCATGCTTGAATTTCAGTGTTTTTATTGTTTTATTTACGTTTTAATGTTATGTTTATGTATTTTTACTTGTCTTTTATTAGCGAAGTGTTTTGTAACTTTGTTTTGATTGTGTTATTATGGTTATTATTATTATTAGTAGTAGTATTGTTGTTGTTGTTGTTGTTGTTGCTATGGAACATAGATATGCCTGAGGAAATACTGTAGCCTGAGTGAGTTGCTTCTTTTAAACCAACGCTTATCGTATTACATTCCTGAAATTCACTTAATAATAGTTTTTATTATTGTACATAGAGTTCAGTTATGTCTTAATCAGCGCTGCAAATACATTTACCTATTCATAATATTAGCACAGTACTTCAGGACATATTTGAGGTGCTTGTACTTTTCATGGATGTTGCACTATTGTATTGTATATTGTGTAATATGTATGTTTTTAATGGTGTTTTGTCATGTATGTACTTTTGCTGTCAATCAATCCATTCATCTATTTATCCATCTATTAATGTCTATTATGTTTTCTTCAAGATCCATGAATAATTTACAATTTACAATAAAACGCACAGGTCCCATCCATTCACCAAGTTTTGTGTAAAAAGTACTAGAGTAGTAACAAATAAACAAACAGTGACCTGTGAATTTACATTACTGCATCAGCAATAATAGCAATACTGAATATGATAATAATATGTTTATCATGCCTTTTTCATTTCCACCTGTGGAGAAAAGCTTGTTTCGTCTCCTGAACTCTTTCTTCCTCGTTCCCGCTGGGGGAACCGACTGACGCGAGGATCTCTCCGGTCTCTGGACTTGTTGCCTGCAGAGCCGGAGGTTTACTGAAACGCTGCGCTGCTCCGGTCATGTGAGAACCCTCTGGTGAGTTTGGGCACCGGCCAACTCCAGTGTCAGCAAGGGTCAAGCCAGCCGCAGTGACCTCACACGGCCTGCATCCTCCGCGCCTAAAGCTATAACCAAACTCGGCTTTAGCACAGGTGGTGAATTCAGATCAAATCCAGGTTTGTACCAGTGCCATGTGCGACATCTGCCATCCACACCACACTGCCTCTAATCCCTCGCAGTGATATTAAGTTGTTTTTTAAAAACCTTGTAGCAGATACATGTGGCAATCAAAGAGCGTGCATGTGCAACAGCGGTGATTCAAGGCCCTCGCTGTGTTTTCCAAGGAAACCTAGCTGGAGCAGTCCGGGAGGGCTCCCCCCTTTGCCCTGGGGAGGTCACAGTGATCTTCCACGCCACTCTGCTTTCTCAACACCTACGACAGTTTGCATGCAACACTTTGCTGGAGCCCTTGTATCCCAAACACCTTCCAGTATCATGAGCGGGATCATGTGTAGTGCAGCTGGTCCCAGCAGGAATCAAACCCTCAACTCTGGCAGAGTTTTAGCCACGGGGCGATGCTGGACCACCTGTCTGTGACTCTCACTGTAAATGAGAACCAACCAAAAAGTAATTAACGCTCATTAGTAATATACCTCTGTCTACGCCTGCTGTGTATAATTACAACTCTTTCCAATAACACAAACTCAATGCGAATGACTTTTGAGGAAATGTGTTTTCATGTCATCATCAGGTGGTAGATTGAGAAGGTCAATCTCAATATGTTCTGGAGCTTTCAATCATATCACATGACCTTCCTCTACAGAAGTCTGAAGAAGTTAAGGACTCCTCATGGTCCTGAAACGCAGATAAATGAACCTCGTGGTGACAAACAAACTTTCAACGCTAATTGTTGTACATTTTGTACAGAAAGGACCCAGGACTGTGTCCACTGAAAAGCTCAATTGTCTTTGCGCTAAGCTAGGCTAAAAATGTCTTTGGTTTATTTCTCTTTTGGACAAAAAGGGGACATTTTTGTGAATTTAGGAACCAGTCATCCTGTAGTTTGAGTAACTTTATTGATACAAAAGGTCACAACAGTTTCCCTCCTCTTGCATTCGCCCCCCCCCCCCCCCCCAATCCCACTCTTTCACCTCGTTAACCCCTTGTTACGGAAAAAGGGGACAGCATTGTGACAGCCGGAATGCCAGGCTCCAGTCTCTCTCACAATGACAGCTAGCTACCAGTCGAGCCGACGGGCAACCCAACTCTTCCCCGGGGAAGTATCAGCTGCTTTTCAAAGGAAGTCTGGTTCCCGCTAACCTCCATCTGGCGCGGGTACAGACAAACGCTGAAAAAGATCCCCCCCCCCCTAGACCTTTCATCTGCGAAGTCACATGGTCTTCAACCTTTTGCCTTGTTTCTGTCTCGCTTCTGAAAACAGAGAATATCAGATTCTGCAGAAATCTGAAAGCTCAGTGTAAACAGTCCCTTATTGCCCTGAGGTTAAAATATGAATATTGGGACTTTCTCATGAGTAGATTTCCAGCTCCTAGGTGCGTTCGAGGCAACCGGCTGGATTGTGATAATTTCAGGAGAATTCAGACTCTTTTTTTAGCTGCAGAAAAAACATTTTGTGATATAGAAACCAGAACAGACGCTGTGGCCGTGCGTCATTCCCAGTGTCCGTCACTGGGCCTGCTTATTGATGCAAAGTTCACCTGCAGTGTTTTCAGATCAGGTCATAAATTTGTTTAATGTGCAGCGGTGCTTTGGACAATGCTTGACGTCAGTGGTCTCGCTCTGCAGACACACGGGAGGGAGTTGAGCCGCCGGAAATATGGATTTGATACTTGATCTTTAAATTTCATGGGAGGGGAACATAGAAACAATTAATTTGTCTGATTAGTGTAAAACGTCCTATTATTACACTCTATTCAAATTCTAGTAGTTTTTAAGGTTTTCAAGGTTGAACCGCTCCAGTATATTAACCTCATATGGTACATATGTTTAACATTTAAATATTTAATATGAAATAACAGTTCAGTTTTCAGAACAACAACAATTTTGTTTTGACATTCATTTGCTTTAATACAAATTTACGCAGACACTATATTTTCTTAATTTGTTGTTATTTTGGTTTCAACCCTCTATTTTTTTATATTATGACTGTTACATTATCTTTCTGTTCCCTTCTCTTCTCCTGATTGACAGGGACCATGGCACAGCGTCCTCTGCTGGTGTGAAGTCAGCCCTACACTCGAACCCTGTGCTGCCATTGTGCTTGCAACAAAGGAGCAGAGCCAACAAAGCAGAAAGACACACACAGGAAACACAAAGGAAACAAGCTTCCCTTTGTCACTGACTCGGGCTGTGATTTCACAACAAGCCCAGTTTCCACACTGTGTTGTTGACATTGCAATTTAAACACACACACGCACACACACACAAACACACACACACTCACACACTCTATTTACACAAATGAACTAACTAATTACTAAAACACACACACACACACATTGCTCCATGTTTTTTTATGATCACTAACATTCAAACAAATAGAACTTTGACCTCTACACTGTTTGTGATACTCAGTGCACGTTACTGACTTTTAGATTTTCAGTCCATGATGCACACTCAAGTATATTTTTCTGCCAGTATCGGTACGTATTATAGATGATTACTGTATATTTCATACTCAGGGACAGTGTATTTGTACATACTTCTGTATTTTTATACATGTGTATCATGTGTGTATTTTATTTGTATGTTGTTGTTTTGACCTTTCAGGAACTGCAGATTAACACAGGCCTGGAGACTAATTCATATTCATTTGTTGATTAGTTGGTTAATTAATATGAATTGTCTCTTTCAAATAGATCTAGAGAATTTAGTATTTAATTAGCTGTGTTGGAATTTTTTACGTGAGGCTGAAGGGCTGAAGATAAAAAGAAAAGCTCTTGATCTGCTGTTTTAAACACTCAAAGAACCAAACATAAATAAAGATGCTCGTATAAGACAAAGTTAAAAGGTTAGAATTTTGCAGTTCATCAATCTGTTGCTGCAGAACTTCAATAAAAAAAAAACCAACAACCCTTTCATTGTTGTAAAGGGCTTAATGAAACATCTGTGTATAGCCACAGTGCAACCTGAGGGTCGGGGTTCCAACACGAATCTGAGGAGTCGTGAATAAGACAGAATCCAAAACCTGTTTCTCCTCAACAAAGTTAGGTTTTATCTTTGTTCCGCTATTTAAAATTATTTTAATGTAACAGTTTGAGATGAAAAAAATCATTTTAGTTTAATTACACATAAATTATAGACTAAATCAGGTTGCATGCAACGTTTCGTTGGAACTACTGAGATGAGAGTATGAGTCCGTTATCTACACAGTGAGAGAGCGTGGTAAACTCCCTGTCAGTTTAAGGATTTTAGATGGACCCACACACACACACACACACACACACACACACACACACACACACACACACACACACACACACACACACACACACACACACACACACACAGGATCAGCAGGGATAATCCTGCGGAGTTTCCAGGTTGCCATCTGTAGTTTGAATAAATCTGAGATTAATTTGTATTTGACCACTAGAGGGCGTTGTGAGGTTGTTTTAAAATCAGATTCACATTAAAAAGTTGGAGGAGAAACTTTTAATGTCAAACTTAAATCTTCTTCAATCAAACTTTATGGAAAAATGAAGCTATTGACAGGAAAATCTAAAATTTCCTGCCTTTAGTAAAAAGTTTCTATTATGAGGATAAAATTAAAGTAAAACTGATGATATTAATTAACTGAAGTATTTATATCAACACAGATATAGAGATAAAAACATTGAAACAGAGCTACAATTACCCAATAGTAAATTAATTCGCCTTCAAGGCTGAACTACACACGATTGTCATGTGAGAATAACAGACAAATTATATTATTAGTTATATTAAACCAGTGTTTATGTGTTTAGTGTAGATTATCAGATCCCATCAGCCAAATTCATGGATGGAGGATGAAGAGCAAAGACAAGGTGGTGAAAGCATGAGATGGTCATTCATCCTCCTTTCCTCTCACCTCTCCTTCTCACCTCAGTTTGCTTCCCTCCTCTCTCGTTTCCTCGTTTCCTCCCCCCTTCCGACGGAGAAACAGGGAAGTGGAGGAGGAGGAAATGAACTGAAGATTAGCGTCGTTCCTCTGCTGCTGACGGGCAGTTTCTGCAGATCCCTGCTTTGCTGAGTCACCGCCTCTATACATAGCTCCAGACAGGACTTCATCTCGTCACTTCAACACACACACACACACACACACACACACACACACACACACACACACACACACACACACACACACACACACACACACACACACACACACACACACACACACACACACACCCACACACACTCCTGCTGCTGCTGCTAACTCTTCTCAGAGGATGATCTCTGTCAAAGTCCTGAGGTAAAGTTACGTGTTCGGTCCCGTCCAGGTGAACATGTGACCCGCAGGTCAGTCAGTGGTGAGACATCATGACGTTGTCTTCGTCTTCGGCTGCGTTGACCTGAGTCACGACGCGGACGTGAGAGATCTTCTTCACAGCCTCGTGAAACACCTGCTTCACGTCCCTCGACTCCTTTGCTGCGACGCTGATTCGAAAAGGATTGATTTGACATCAACCCAAAAGTAAAGCCAAAACATCTTGGTTACCCCCTGGTGGTGGGCTGCAGTATTGGTCATAACTTTCACTTCTGTTGTTTTTTTTTAGCATGAATCACAATTTAAATAATGCATAACATTACCTCAGCTTTTCTCCTTTGCAAGTTGTTCCTGTTGCAGTTTCTCGGCTTTCCGTTTCTTGTACTGGGCGATCTCGGCCATCTGCAGCCCGTGAGCCATTTCCCTGTTGGGACGGAGTAAACAGCGTAAACACAGCTTGCACTCACATACACAAAACGCCACGTTGCCAAGAAAAAGTCATTTTTACCTGGTTTTGAGTTCTGGAGGAACAGGCAGAGGTTTGGTGAACCCATCTCTCCCTACGAGCCAGTAGGTCTCCTCCACACCTTTCCCCTGAGAAGAAAGACAAAGAAAGGTGTTGAGATGCTGTTTTCTGTTGAAATCTTGTCCCTGATAAAGAAGTTGTACCTTGACTTCTGTCCTGCCTCTTAATTCCCACTTGTAGCCGAGGTTTAGATCCCGCAGGACCTTCACGGTGCTCTCGTGGACATGGATCCTGTAGGCTTTAGTTCAGAAACAAGTAATCACTGCCTGGTTATTTTATACACAATCTTTCAGTCCTATGTATTGTCGGTCTGTGACTTACGCATCCCGCTGGACTCCATACGAGAGGCAGTGGTCACCGTGTCTCCAAACAGACAGTAGCGAGGCATGGTCAGACCCACCACCCCTGCTACACATGGACCTACAACACAAACAAGCTTTGTGAAAGAGTTTGGATCCAAGGATTAAATGTAAGTTACCTAACGTCCAACACTCACCTGTGTGCAGTCCGATTCGTATCCTGACGGGAACATCAGGCATGTGTCTCATTTTGAAGGTTCCCACCGCACTCAGGATGTCCAGAGCCATGTTCGCTATTTCCGCAGCGTGACGGTTGTCGTTAGGGACGGGAAGTCCAGATGCCACCATGTAAGCATCACCTATCGTCTCCACCTGGTCAACAACACAACACAATGAGCAATCAAGGGATCTAAAGGGATTTGATTGTGCTAACAGAGGTGGAGGCCACCTTGTAGACGTCGTGGTTTCCTATGATGGCGTCGAAGATGGTGTAGAGGTCGTTGAGCAGGTCGACCACCTCGATGGGTTCGCTGTTGGCTGAGATGGTGGTGAACCCAACGATGTCGCTGAAGTAAAGCGTCACGTGGTCAAAGTGCTCTGGTTCGACTGTGCCGCCCACTTTCAAAGCTTCTGCCACAGATCTGAAGGGAAGAAGACGAACACAAGGTTAAAATGTAGGTTGAATTTTATTTAAACCATTGATCAGGATAAATTGTAATGACGTTGTGTTGTGTAGGAGTTAAACTCACGGAGGCAGCATCTGCGTCAGCAGCTTCTCCGTCTTCTGCTTCTCGATCTCCAGCTCCTCCGTTCGCTCTCGGATCAGCTCCTCCAGGTTGGACGAATACTGCTCCAGCATCCGCAGCATGGAGTCAATGATGTTGGTCTTCTTCCCCTTGTTGATGTCTTTAAACTTAGATATGGGCGAGAAGGACAAGACACAAGTAAAACTTTGCCTGATTAACCAACGACAGGTATTTAACTCCCGAACAAACAAAAAGCACATTCACTCCTGCATCTAGTTTTACTTGTTTAAAATCAGCGTACAAAGCATTTAGATGCAGACATTTTTGCTCAACTACCTGGTCAAAGATCTCCTCGAAGCTGGGCCTCTTCTCCGGCTGCTCGTTCCAGCACTGCTTCATCAGCTGGATGCACTCTAACGGAGCGTAGTCTGGACTGACCAGCGGCCGACACAGAGGAGGAGGCTTACAGAGCTTCTCTATGATGTCTGAAACACAGAGACACATCAGCTGTCGTTGTTTTAACCATGGTGGCACTTTAGCTGCAGGGATCAATGCATCAACAAGTAATTGGGGTCTATATAGATATAAGAAAAGAAACAGTGCATTTAGCATTTTCAGAATCAGGATGCAGTTCCCGGACCTGCAGCGGAGAGGTCCAGCATGCAGAACGGAGGCCCTCTGATCACCACCTCCTGCATGATGATGGCAAAGCTGAACACGTCACCGGTCAGAGTCCCGTGAAGCCCCGGCTGCCCGCTCCTCAGGATCTCTGGAGCCGTCCACAGCAACTCTGGAACACACAGAACCGTATGACTTTGGTTCTGTTGTGGACACGTACACATGTCCCCACTTGGACAAGGTGAATGTGACCCTGATCTGTTCGCTCACCCTCTGCCGGTGGTTCGATGTAAGGGAACCTCTGAGACTCCAGAACCTCGTTGTAACCGATGTCTGTGATCTTCAGGACAAAGCGTCCGTCCACCACACAGTTCCCGGACTTCAGACGAGCGTGGGACACTCCGCGGTGGTGGAGGTACTTCATACCCTGAGGGGGGGGCAGCAGACAGGATACATTCATATACCGGGTCAAGTAGCCCTGAGAAGTTTTCCAAGTGCATCTCCATCTACTTTATATGGACCTTGATGAGATCCAGCAGCAGAGAGGACTTGAACATCCAGTCCAGCTTCACGTCGTCGTTCAGCAGCAGGTCCTCCAAGCTTCCTCTGGAGCAGAACTCCGTCACGATGGCGAACACGCCACAGTCATGAAAGAAGCCCAGGAAGGGATTGATGTTCTCGTGACGCATGTCCTTCATCTGCAAACTTTGTTGAATTAATTCAAATTTTAAAGTAATGAATTCCAGTTTGTTTTACAACAACAACATAACGTACCAGTTCAAACACGTCACTGGTTTTGGGGTTGATTCTGCTGAACGTCCCATCAGGGAGTCTCTTCAGCCAGGCCCAGTCACCCTGAGGGAGAGGAACACAAACGAAACAGAAATAGTTTCATAAGGAAACAGCTTCTTCAAGATGCCAAATTAAACTGGTTCTGCCAATATTTGACATATTTTCACTTTCACAGGTAAACTCAAGGATAATGATGGAGAATAAGGACTGTGGGATGTTGTCAAACATTAAACTGACATCACCTCGTAAATGACAACGTTGGAGTTCTCATAGGTGGCCGGGGTCATGGTGGACACTGGTGAGGTGAGGCTGCGGTCCGACACGCTCCTCATGCCACTGGTTCTGCTGTCGTCCCGACTCAGCTTCTGTGCAGACGCGAGTTCAGGGTGTGATGTTTGTTGAGTAATTTCAAAAATGTAACAATCAATCAATCACCGGAGACAAGTAAAAAGTTGGACTCTAGAGGAGATGTCAAGCAGAGGCTGACCTTGTTGCTAAGCGACGGGTTTATGAATGTGACATCTGCCAGAGTCAGTAAGATCTTGTTTGGACTCTTGACCAGGAGAATCTGATTGATGCGTCGCCTAGGCAACAAGAGAGCAGGAGGAGACATGTGAAACTCGACGATAACATCAAACGTCTCTAGTTATTATGCCGAAAAAGAATAGTTCTAGTCTATATTGATACTCAAGACTTTTCAGGCTGGACATAGATTTGTACCTGACGCAGTAAATCAATGCCACGGAGACGACAGAGAAGAAGATCGCTCCGAGGAACATCCTGATGGCCGTGAGCAGATCCACGCCTGGAACAGAACAAGAAGATCTTGGTTTGAAAATAAAGGGAAGAAATAAATAAGACTACATAGAAAGATTATCCAGAGTGAAGCTCTCACCCCCCGAGCAGATGACTCCAGGAGTGAACCAGCAGGAGGAGTCTCTCCTGGGTCCGTAGCCTCGGGGGAAGTGGATGTCTCGACCCAGGAATCGCACCATCCCGACCTCCATGTCGATCCTGTCATCAGTCGATATGATCGTTATTAATGCAACCGCTGACACAACCCTCTTATATGAATCATCTCTCTGTACATCCCTGTATCACCTTGTATATGAACTTAATTATCCCTCTTGTACCTGTACACTGGCTTCAGCTCCCAGGAGAGACCGTCTGTGTCCAGGATGAGATATTCCAGCAGAGCTGCTCCAGAGTCGTTGGTTTTAATCGGGTGACTGAACCCCTGAAACGTTAATAAGATACTGCATGAAAATGTGAAATCATTCAAATGTATATTTCATGGCCAGACCTTCGTCTTTTTCATGTTTATTTTCAGTCCAGACAGATTTAATTGTATGGCATGAAAATTCAAAAGACACATTTCTCATCTTTCTGGACAAAGGGGACAAATGGACAAACTTTTTTCAGTCTCTCAGTCTTCTCAGTACCTGAAAGGCCAGATTGTGGGTGTGTCTCGCCAGGTTGCCGCCAGACATCCACTCCCCCGACTGCCGAACACGATGCACCGCGTGAGCCATGAAGAGGACGGAGCTGTAGATGGTCCCGAAGAGAGGAGACACCTGCAGGTCACAGAGTTCAGCTCAGACAGACTCACTATAAGCAGCACACATGATTCGTCTCCAGCTCCATGCATCACCTGCTGTGGCTTCAGCGTCCTCGCCACCTCCCCCGTCTCCATGGCCTCTCTGTAGGCCTCGTAGAACGACGTCTGGGGCGACTCGATGGTGACGGTCAGCACGGCGTCGTAGGCCCTCAGCAGCTTGCTGTTGCTCTTCAGAGCCGGGTAGGTGACATTGCGGTAGGGGAGGCTGTAGAGCAAAGTGTCGTACGGCACAAAGACCAGGGAGCCGTCAGTCATCTGCATGTCGTAGGCCGTCTCCAGCAGGAGCTTCTGGACGGTGCCGCCGATCAGCGCCGAGTGCATGCACAGGACCACGACTAGGACAAGACAAGATATCAAGTTTTAAACACTGTGTCCTTGAGGAATGTCCAAGATCTCAAGTGTTATTTTGTCCAGACACGCAGAGCAAATCTTCTGCCGGGGTAAACCAGTTCCCACCTCGTATTTCACTCATCTTTCGAACCTTGGCCAGAGTTCGCCTGATGCCGTGAGGAGTGTTCTCCATGAAACTGACCAGTCTGACCGGCAGACCGTGGCTTCTCAGCGAATCAGCGACCTGAACAGGACCGAGACAACAAAGGGAGAGTTTGGATTCCTCTGTCAACAGCAGTTTCTCTTTGTCAGCGTCAGAAATAAAAGCAAATCCAAACCTTGGTGGCCGTCTCCATCCAGATGCCGTCCGAGGAGGAGATGATGGCCATGTGCGCCCACCTGAAGTAATGCATGATGCTGAGCAGAACCCACGTGGGCCTCGCCATGGAGCGAGCGAAGGTCGGGTGGCTCCGGACGTCATCCAGCTCGTAGCCAACACAACCCCAAGGAAACAAAGCCTGGAGGAGCAAAGACAAGATCTAATCCGATCTGTCCAAGCAGGGGAAGACAGGATATCTATCTGCAAACTACCATTCACACCTACCTTGTTCCAGCCTTTGCTCAGCATCGATGCAGCGTCACAGTAGCCGGGGTTGACCGGCCCGATGTACCCCGAGGCCTTGGCGTGGAAACCCATGAACGCCTCCAGCGCTCTGGACGTCTCACACGGCTCCTGAAGAGGAAGTTCCAATAAGTCAATTCATCAAATGAGTGAATGAAGCAAGAAGTCAGATGAGCAGCCTACCTGCAGCACGGTGTAATCAAACGTGGCAGCGTAGGACAGAGACGGGTCCCTGTTGATGCGGTTGACGGCGAGCTGCGCTGCCACATGGGGAAGGGCCTTGGCGAACAGAGGGTCACATCCCCACGGTCCCACCACCCCGACCTTGAACCAGGCTGCCTGAGCCGGGTGGGGGAGCAAACACAGGAGAACCAGGAGGAACCTCAGGAGGCCACGGAGGGATGGATGGAGTGGAGGAGGAGAGGAGAAGAGAGGAGCAGCAGATTTGTCTGGTGTAGATTCGTCCGCCATGTGTGAGGTGTTGAGAGGACAGCACGGTGCTGGTGTCGCATCTCCAGAGCTCGGAGGAGGAAGGAGGAGGAAGGTCTGAGGAAGACCCCCTGAATCACCTCCTCACGTTCAGGAGCAGACACAGGCTCGTCCATACACGTAACACAGATGAAGGTGCATCTCTGGAAGGTTCGCAGCTCATCTGTGTGTGTGTCTGTGTGTGTGTGTGTGTGTGTGACCTACAAGTGTGCGACCTGTCCTGTCAGATTATATCAAATCCAAATCCTTTGTAGGTTTAAGCCACGTAGACTGAGAAGTGAAAATGATCATGAATATTAACCAACAGGATAAAGATGTCGTTGTTTCACATCTCGTCACGAGTCCAAATATCATCATTACTGACTCATCAGACTTCTCCTCAACATTTATATTTACTTTCTGTAATTTTGTAGCAAATATAATAAACACAGTCAGAAAATGGAAATTTGACCTTGTGCAAAGTACAAATGTGACAACTTTAATCTATCATGTGTGAGAGATCCTTCGTGTATTAAGATTATAACTTCATGACAACTTCAGATCTGCACCGAATTTAACAAAACCATTGATGAATATCCACCTAATCAATATATCTAATTTGTAAATAAAGATCTGTGAATTATTCCCTGGAAATGTGACGATGCAATTCTAAGGAAGCGAAAAAAATCCTGCTGACAAATAAACTGGTGGAAAATCCCACCTCCTCCTTGGCAGCACGATGCTCCTCTGGACGCTAGGGGGCAGCAGCAACACAGAAACACACCGACCAGCCTCGTTATTCCCGGACAGAAAGAAAACGTCCTGTGGTGGAAGTTCCTGGAAATAAAGAGGTTTCAACTTTGTGTCAACATAGAAGCAGAGTTTGGTTTGCTCTCGTCCCTCTGAGGCGATAAAAACGTTACAAGGCGTTGCACAATGTGGCAGAACGAGCTGCGCACGTCTGCAGGGTCAACTGGGCTGATGGATTCATGCTGATAAAATGAATCGCCCTTTCCCCGGCTCAAACACACGGCTGATTGAATTTTCCCCCCAAATTACAAACAACCTCCGGCAAACTACAGAATGTTTTCACGAGTCGACGCTAAAGGCAACTTTCCAAACTGTTTGGACAAGAGAGTCGACCCCCGGTTTTATATCTTCTGTATCTTTATGTCCAAACCAAGACGAATCCGTCCAGATGTGGAGGTCTAATCCTGCCAGATGAACCCAGTGACTCCATTAACGCACACATTCAGACCGATGCTGCTTTAACGCCCTGTAACTCCACAGTGTTTCACTGGTTCAAGCCCAGTTATGTGGAATAATCAAGTAGGGAATCAATCCGTGACGGAGGCCATGATGTGCGATGTTTGGTTTGTGTTTTAAGTTTGGAACCAAATTGAATTAAAAGCGGTGACTTGGGAAAGTGGACCGGTCGACGAGGAGCCTCTCCAGGGGTCAAACAATCCAGTTAGAGGAAAACAGAAAGGCCTCATGGATTTGGAATGTGGTCGTTTCCCTGAGCGTGATGGACAGCGAAGACACCGAGTTACACAACACAACAGATGAACCGTGAGAAACTTAAAATAATGTTAATGCTCGACGGGCACTCAGAGCACAGACCTCTGCCGAGGGCTGATTGTCCAAACACACAAAACAAAGTCCAAACGTCCAAACGTCCAAACGTCCAAACTGAAAATACAAAAAGTCTTTCAACTGGTCCACAACAGTCGCTTGGACACGGGAGTCATGTTTTATATACATCAAGACAAACACATATTAATATAAACATATAGAATCCCTCCCCAAACCAAACCAACTTTAACTGATACAAGACAGATTTAAGATAAACAAGCAGGCACGAAAACTTTATTGACAAAAGTGTTGCAAAAGCAAATAATCTCTGTGAATCTCATGACTAGATTTTAATTGTTAAACAGATATTTAGTATATTTCTGTTCATCCTGACTGAAGCAGAGTTCACCCACAGGTTACTGTACCCCCCCCCCCCTTATATCCAGGTGATGACAGTCTCTGCCATGCGACTCTTTGAATTGATCATGTGCTCCTTCTTTTTTCCGAACGCCACTTATCTTTATGAAACGCAGTCACTTGGCGGTCGCAGACGAAGGGCCCCTCGAACTCAAGACTGACCGGCACCTCGGAGGGGGGGGGGGGGGGCGAGCTGCAGGGGCCTGACCGCCGGGGCCCCGGACGGGACTAAACAAGTTTCCACATTACATCACTGGTGACAGCAGCAGCAGCGTACAGGGCTCCACAGGGCGGCACCACATACTGAAGAAACCACAGCCTTTAAGAATAAGAGGCATCATAATGGTTCAAATCTATTTCTCATGTGCTTTTAGAAACAGAAATAATAATAATTTGTTTACGACTGGGTCAGATTCAAAACATTAAAGACGTCTTGGTTAGAATTAGGAAGATATCATGAGTTTTTAAAGATGCGCTTTAACTTTTTTGTCAAATGTCCCAATCCCGAGGTTTATTCACGTTAATTAGCTTAGCTTAGCATAAAGACTGGAAGCAGGGGGAAACAGCTAGCCTGGCTACACTTGGTGCTTGCGATTAACTTAACGTGCAACTGAAAATCTGAACTTCGTAAACACTTATTGTAACTTATGAGTTGTAACAAGCTCTGGATCCTGATTCCCACTGACTTTCTTTACTTCTTCTCCAGAACAGACGGTTTTTAAAGCGCAGCCGGTTCCACATTGACGTGTGTTGAAACATCCACTCAGAGCCTTTCTCCTCCGCCTCAAGTCCGGCTAAAAAAAGTCTCCCCTTATCTGATGTGGCCGGAAATTTGACCGCGCATCAAAGACGGAGCCATGAGAAGTCAGAAATGCAGGAAAGCGCAGTGACATGAATGAAGAATAAGGACGAATAAAACCCTGGTGCCACCCAGAAGCCGCCGCACGCAGCCGGAACGTGCGTGTATTAGAAATAAACGGGTCTCACGAGGCTCAGCAGCGCTAAAGCCTCGTCGGGACAAGTGAGTTGTGTAACGTGAGTTTCACAGAGTCGACCTCGCTCAGAGGATTTCCTCCCCACGATGTGTTTGATAAATCAGCATGACTCATCCCCTGACTTCGCTCTGACTCCCCTCAGCCTGTTTGTCTTGGAGACAGCGAGAGGCCGAGAGGCCGAGGCGTGTCGGACAGACCAACAAACTGGAGAGGAGCCAGTGGTAAACACCCAAACACACTTAGACAGTTAACACAACATTTGTGTTTGTGCCTCAAATGCACTTCGTGTCTGTTTTTCATTCACCTTTGCTGCGATGGTCGACTTTCTTTGGCTCACGAAGCTTTATCACGACATCAGATAGCAGCAGGCGGCTAGAATAGCACAGACACACACACACACACACACAACCTCCCCCCCACAACCACACACACACACTTAAAGTTGCTGTAGTTGCAGTTGTTATTTGTTGAGGAAACTTGAGGATCTTTAAAATCTTTTATCCACCAGTTATTTAATGAGCAGCAAAAACCCATCGATCAGCCTCCTATTTACTGTCAAGAACAGAATTCTCGAGGTTCTTATCTGGAAAAGATTCCAGGCAGCTGTTGCAACACAGAATTTCTGGTGATTAATCAAAACCTTTTTTAAATCATTATCTTGAAGCCAGTGAGCGAGAGGCAGGGAAATAAACTGTCGGGGGAGGATGTGATAGAAACCAAACTGCAGCTTTAGAACACGACCGGGATTCAGCTGTGGTTAAGTTCTGTGGTTTGAATGACCTGTGAAGTCCGGAGAAGAGGAAGAGGAAGGGAAATGAGTAAATGAGCTTCCCACTGGGAGCTGGAGCTAAAAATAGAGACAGCAGACCTCAGATATTGTTCTTGCATGAACTCTGGAGAAAACGACAAAAACAAAGATTAAGGACTGTATATAAAGATGGGTGAGGACGGACTCGAACCTGCGGCTGCTGCAAGGAGGACTCAAGTCTCCAGACGTGGGGCGTCCGCTCTGCCATCTATCTCAAACCTCTCTCTATCTTGATTTGGTGACCTCATGTCCTCACTGAAGTATTTCTAATGTTTATTTTCATCATTAAGAATCAGATAAGTACGAGTGCTGCCCTTCACTCACACTCAACACCTACGATCTGCTGAGGGGGGGGGCGTCTGGTTGTCTGGGGATTCAAGCCCACAGACTATAAACAAAGATGGATGATGCAAAACCGAAGCCAAGACACTTGGATACGAGCGCGGCCATCTTGTACTTTTCAAGTCCTGTTCATTCCGCTTGTTTGAGACGTTATTTTAAAAGCGTGGGCCTTTCTCAGCGACATTCATCCGTCACCCGGAGAGATCGCAGAGTGGACGTCTGCGATCTCGTCTCGTGCTGAAAGCCGACATGACGGTTTGTTTCACGTCTGCACAAACGAGCTGATAAGTCTCCGATGTTCTGTCTCATTTTTATCTGTCGGACTTCGTCTTCCTTTCAGCGCCCGATATCCTCTCTCCTCCTCTTCCTCCCTGTGTTCTGTCAACTCTCTGTCTCTTTAATAATCATGTTGATTTATTTTTCTTAGACTCCTCTTCTCTCGTTCCTCTGTGACTCTCTCTCTCTCTCTCTCTCTCTGGGTTCAGGGCCTTGGTTTCATCCCAGACGGGACTGTAACTTCCTGCCGCCTCCTACAGATAACAGACCAGGGCACTGGGGCATTAACACACACACACAGACACAGACACACACACACAGACACACACACACAGACAGCTGGTTAATGTCTTCCACACTGCTGCTGAAGTGCTTTCCCACAGAACAAGAACACCGATATGCTTGTGTTTAGTGGCTTTTCTTTGTGTATTCACCACAGGAACGTTCCCCAGGAACCAGGAACCTTTGCTGGAACTCCAGGGATCACATCAACTTAAGTTCCAGGAAATCTTTTAACCCCCCAAAAAGTCCCTGCTCGGATTCACCAAATCCACCCTGGTCTTGAGACGGATTATCCTGAGTTTCTGGGATATATTTGTCATATATCCCAGAAACAAGACCATACATATCACGTGCACTGCATCTCCCTTGTGCACGTGCATGAATAAACACAGACGTTCTCTTTCTGTCATCATTAGAATCTCTGAGAGTCAAACAATTCCTCTAAATTCAAACAAGAAATCTGTGCGATTGAACACAAACACGGACGATCTGATGTTTGGGCTTCGGCCTGGCAAAGATCCTCTTCGTGATCTACACGGCTGTGGAGCAGGATTGTGTTCGATCAGTATTTTCTAACATTATCAAAGTTATTTTGATTTCTGTGTTTTCCTAAACGTCCAGAGCAGAAACCAGAAACCCGAGCGTTCCCGGCCGTTACCCAAAAAGGGAACGTTTCGCCGAGGCTGCGTTTTTCTAAATGCAGCCTCGTAAATGTCACATTACTTCTTCGTCCATCAAATAAAGTCTCATTTAAAGCTTGTTGTGAGACGGCTGCTGGCTTTGAGGAAGAGAAAGGGAGGTAGGTCGTCGTTCACTTGAGATGTAGGAGCACTTGTTCCAGTGGCAACACAGGAAGGAGGTGTTTAAGAGCCACATGGTGTGTGAGGGGGGGGGGGGGGATTTAAGTTTGGATTTCAAAAGGAAATTGAACATAAAGTAGCAGAAAATACGAAACATATCTTTTCTCCCTCGCCTGTATTTTGTTTCGGTATTTAGCAAAAACACCATCAGCGGATTCTTGTCCACAGTGAGCGAGACGATCGGCTTCATCTTATCTTCGTTTCCAGACTCTGATGGAGTCCTGCTGCTTTTTACAGGTCAAAGGGCAAAAGGTCACGAGTCAGGGTCGGCAGACCTTTTTTTTTTAAAGTGTGTGTCTGTGTGTGTCTGTGTGTGTCTGTGTAGAAAGGGTCTGAGTGGTGGTTCAGGGACCATGAAAGAAATTCCAGATGCTGTGGAATTTGTCTTCACTGGGAATCTTTTTTTGTGTGTGTCTCAGTATAAGAGAGAGGTCATGAGAACAGCAGAACACACACAGACACACACAACACACACACACTTACACACACACACACACACACACAGAGACACACACACACAGAGACACAAACACACACACACACACACACACACACACACACACACACACACAGACACACACACATTGTTGCGACTGGTCCAGATAGTTCCTCTTGTTGGAAAGGAAAAAGCCTGTTCAGCTACATTAACTCCACACGACACTAAAACCTTTGTCCCCGTTAAAACAATAGAAATGAAACATTCCCATTAAAGCAACGATCACAACTTCAGTTTAGATTCTTTACTTCGAGCTATCGTGGAAAAGTAAAGTAGAGCTTTCTGAACGAGTCACGTGGATTTTCAAACACGCTGTGAAGTGATTACTTTGACCTCCAGTCAGATCTTTAAGAATTCGGTGAATGATTTGATGGTTTAAAACAAATCCGACGGCAGCTGAGACACATCAAACAGTGTTAAAGTTAAATTAAACTAAATAAGTCAAATGAATGCAATCAAATCTTTTATTTGAGAGTAATCGTGTAAAGTGAAATTAGTTTTTTTTAATTCAGTCAAGTTTCAGATGAGGACATCGACTTATCTTAAGGATCATTTATTTCTATAAAGAAAGCCCCAAAAAGTCTCAAACATAAAAATATCAATGACAAACTGAGCCTGAAATAAAGTCTTGAGCAACATCTGCTATTTCCTTGAAATCTGATTGGTTGAATTCAGTAATTCTTTATTGATTTGATGGATTAAATTCACTTTTCAGCCTGAAGGAAACTGAGACATGATGGCGTCGGCGTTCAGAGGATCGGGCGTCTCACGTGTTCAGAGGTTTGCAGAGAATCCATCACGTTAAAAACACGCCATGTTGGATTCTCAGTCTGTGACGTGTGCTCTGATCATCAGCTCTTCTCACGTCCACTTGTGACTCTTGTCCAAAAACACAGAGACGAGCTCAGCTGCCTTAAAGATTCAGTCTTTGTCTTTAATCATCTCTCCGCAGACGACGACTTGTTCTCTCCTGAAGTTCATCTGTGCGTTTTCCCGCCATTAACACATCTCGTAATTCTCCTTCAAAGAGCAATGCACGACTTTGATCTTCCGATGAAGCTCTGACTGTCTCTGTCTCTGTTGGGATCTTGTTTTCGATCATTTGTCCCGCTGAGATCAGAGAGTTGTGGCCGACTTGACCTTGGAGGAGAGGACCTGCCTGAACCTCCTCTTCAGCTCCTGCATGTTGGGGGATTTGGGTCGAGCCAGGTGGAGGCCGCCTCGCCTCTTCTCGCCGTTTCCTCCTCCCAGAGCTCGGATCACCTGGAGGACGAGAGGTCGGGACCAAGTTAAACACCTCAGGGCGTCAGAGGGACATTTGATTTGTTACAACTAATCGAGAATGTCCAATAACTAATTTAAGAATTTAAAGCTGCATCGAATTATCCTTCTTTTTCTTTTCTACGTGTGTTACAGCAACAGTTTCTCAAAGTGAACACAGCCTCATTAGTTCAAAGCCTCTGACATCAAACAGGAATCTGCTGCTTTAAATACCACAAAGGAAACTGACAGCATAAACACACTCAGATAAAATGATCCTGTGGGCATCATCTCCGATTACTCCGACAGATCCATGCTGATATAGATTCTGCACATCGACAACCATCTTTAGCAACAACAAACAAGCCCCACCTCCTGGCAGAGATGGAGGAAGGCGCCGTGGACTCCTTCGTGGTTCTCTCTGGCCGAGGCCTCGAAGTAAACTCCTCCTGTGAGCAGAGGAGCAGAACTTATCTTCCAGATAGCGCTCGGCATTCCTCGTTCATTAGACAGCATGCAGGATATAGTTCACGTGCACGGGAGCGGGCAGGGAAACGAGCCGCTGCGATTGGTCAATCGACATCAAAGCGAGTGCGGTAAATTCAGAGCTGCAGAGAAAAGACGTTCACTGATGG
Organism: Hippoglossus hippoglossus; assembly: GCF_009819705.1. Taxonomy (NCBI): domain Eukaryota; kingdom Metazoa; phylum Chordata; class Actinopteri; order Pleuronectiformes; family Pleuronectidae; genus Hippoglossus; species Hippoglossus hippoglossus. The sequence continues at coordinate 14,301,517 of NC_047168.1, forward strand.
AATTTCTCTAAAACAACAAAACAAAAGAGTTGTTTGAAATGTGAGGTTTGACCGAGACTTGACGGCTCAGAGGAAAAATCAGATCAAATCTCTTCTTCGCCTTTTTCTCCTCGACATGAGGTCAATTTAAGATCAATGTGAGATTCAGATTTAACTTTGCTCTTGTCTCAGCCAAACAAAAATCTGGATCCTGTGAAGTTTAGTGTGGTTTCATAAGGTTCTGTTTCATAAGGTTGGTTATTGAACAGATGACATGAGTCTTGGTGGGAGGATGCACGGACCTCGTTTTAAATGGTGTCCACAGACAAAGAGCAGGAGATCATGACTGGAAGAAGAGGAGGAAGCAGAAGCTGCAGGAGGAAGAGGAGGAAGCAGCAGCTGCAGGAGGAAGAGGAGGAAGCAGCAGCTGCAGGAGGAAGAGGAGGAAGCAGCAGCTGCAGGAGGAAGAGGAGGAAGCAGCAGCTGCAGGAGGAAGAGGAGGAAGCAGCAGCTGCAGGAGGAAGAGGAGGAAGCAGAAGCTGCAGGAGGAAGAGGAGGAAGCAGAAGCTGCAGGAGGAAGAGGAGGAAGCAGCAGCTGCAGGAGGAAGAGGAGGAAGCAGCAGCTGCAGGAAGAAGAGGAGGAAGCAGCAGCTGCAGGAGGAAGAGGAGGAAGCAGAAGCTGCAGGAGGAAGAGGAGGAAGCAGCAGCTGCAGGAGGAAGAGGAGGAAGCAGCAGCTGCAGGAGGAAGAGGAGGAAGCAGCAGCTGCAGGAGGAAGAGGAGGAAGCAGCAGCTGCAGGAGGAAGAGGAGGAAGCAGAAGCTGCAGGAGGAAGAGGAGGAAGCAGCAGCTGCAGGAGGAAGAGGAGGGATCAGAAGCTGCAGGAGGAAGAGGAGGAAGCAGCAGCTGCAGGAGGAAGAGGAGGAAGCAGCAGCTGCAGGAGGAAGAGGAGGGATCAGAAGCTGCAGGAGGAAGAGGAGGAAGCAGCAGCTGCAGGAGGAAGAGGGGGGATCAGAAGCTGCAGGAGGAAAAGGAGGAAGCAGCAGCTGCAGGAGGAAGAGGAGGAAGCAGCAGCTGCAGGAGGAAGAGGAGGAAGCAGCAGCTGCAGGAGGAAGAGGAGGAAGCAGAAGCTGCAGGAGGAAGAGGAGGAAGCAGAAGCTGCAGGAGGAAGAGGAGGAAGCAGCAGCTGCAGGAGGAAGAGGAGGACGTCTCACCTAACGAAGCTGCTAACGTCTCGCCCTCGTCCGCAGGAACCTGTCGGGCGCGGAGCAAGTCGCTCTTGTTTCCAACCTGCGGGACATTTCAGATTACAGAGCAGATTACTCGACAGGGATTAGGGTCAGTAGGTAACTGCTTCTGCTCCTCTGACGCTGAGGCCTTTGGTCTGGATGATCTGGACCAAGCTGAAGCTACCTGAGCACATCAGTGATCAATGATAATCAATAATCTGTCGTTATGGGAGGGGGGAACTGACCAGTATCACAGGGATGTTTCCAGACGGGTGGATGCGTCGGACGTGCTGGTAGAGAGGCTGGATGGTTCGGAAGCTGTTGTGGTCGGTGATGGAGAAAACCAGCACGTAACCGTCTGCCCAGTAGATCGACCTGGGAGTCCAGTTAGTAAACAGTTATTATATCTAGTGATATATCATCAGACAGTTATCACAAGGTATTAGTCAGTAAGATGAAGGTCTGACCTGTTGATCTGCTCCTGACAGTACAGACCCTCTGGATCGTCCTGCACACAACAGACATTTTTTCAAAATAAAAGTCTTTAAAATCATCATCTTTCTGATGATTGAAGTGTGACTCATTCCTTCATTGACTAAATATGGACAACACGTCTCCACTTCCACAGACTCTGGCTCCAAATGATGCAGAACTTGCAAAATGGCCCGCTCTCACATCAGAGACAAACAACAGGAGGAAGTGGAGGACACGTCGTCCGTCTTTATTTACAGTCCTTGTTTGTCTTATTCCTTCTGATGTGTCAGCGAAACACATTTTTCATTTTTTCCCAGAGATTTTCCTGCATCAGCGCAGGCAGAGGAGGAGGAGGGGGAGGAGGGGGAGGAGGAGGAGGAGGAGGAGGAGGAGGAGGAGGAGTGTGAGTCTGTTTATGGACACACACCAGCTGTTTCACAGATTGAACCTCTGGCTCCTCCTGACCCGACGGACCACCCAGTCGTCTGCTCAACTCAACCTCGAGCTGGACTCTGCACATATTTACCCTGAGAATCCAACTCACTGTCATCAGAGTTAAAAAAGGAGTTCAGTTCTCAGGCTGAAGTTTTTACTCGTGGTTGTTTATCATCGTGAACGTCTCTAACTTCTCGACTCCTCCCGACTCCACACACCTCATCATTTCCTCCTAATCTCTGCAAACTGCTCCACCTTCCTCCTCCATCGCACCACGTCCTCACCCCTCCGTTATCTGCCCCCCCCCCGTTAGCTGCCAGGCACGTCTCACTCATTATCCTCCTCATGAGTCCAGACATGGTCCGATGGCCACTTCCTCGTTCTTCAAATACATTTCCTCAAATTGCTTTGAGATAAAAAATTGAAGTTTTTCCTTTCCTGTCGACCTCTGAGGGACTTGTTTACACTTTGAGATGTAAGCTCGTCTCTGCTTTTTTCACCAAATGCACCAAATTTGAATGAACAGTTTATGCAGCACTGCTGACGACCTGACGTGACTCATATCTTTAGCACCTGTTGTCTTTTAAACTGAAAGGAAAGTGACAATAGAAAAGGTTTTCCTCTCTGTTCATTGAAACCTGTGGAAACATGGCGGCCGCCTCTGCCTTACCTGGAGGGCGACGCAGGGAGTGTCCTGGATCTGAAGCGACACTTCCTCCCCGTCCATGGTGACCTTTCTGGAGTAGAGCGCCCCTGTGGAAGAACGAACGAGACGAGGGGGGGGTGGATGAATGAGTGAATGGATGGACGGATCAATGAGCCAAGGGGGGGGGGGGTTCTGCTTATGCTGCTAAATATTTCAGAGGCTGAAACTCACCCGTGTTTGCTTCATAATCCCCGATGAACCTCTTGGTGAGGAACCTGACGATCAGAGCTGGGAGGAGACAAGAGAAGTCTGGATCAGGGCAAAGAGGGAAACGTGGAGGAGGATCACGTTTCTCTGAATAATCCACAGCTTGTGCACGACAGCTTTTAAGAGCCGTGGCTGTGGTGTGTGTGCATGATATAAAATCTGTGCTGAACTCGGAATAGAAAGATGAATTCGCCCAGATTCAAACCTACTGACCTACATAACCGTTAAATATTTGCTGCTCGCGAGTGACACTGGAATTTTCCCGTTTTCCCTGACGAAAAGGGAGGTTTTGATTTCAGAGACTTTCACGGCAGAGAGATGAGCAGAACAAACAGGACACAAGTCTGCACGGAGACAATCACTCACCACAGAATCTGATGTCGCAATCCTCCCTGCGTCATCTCGTCCTGCCGGTAAATCAGTGACTCATTTATCGCCTGTTTATTTGGATTCAAGGTTTTTGCAGAGTTTGTTTCTCTGAGTTTCGTCCAATCTGCTGGTGGATTTCTGCTGGTTTCACACGTTACAGGCTCACGAAGTGTCGCAGTTTTATAAAGAAAACGGAAGATGGTCAGAGCTTCAGCAGCAAAGGACAAAAGGTCTCGATTGTCCAGCTCCAACAAACCAGAATCTTACAATTCCCATCAACTTTGTAACAAACCCCAACTGTCCCATAAAGGCTCATTTATTTTTATCCCCAAGGCTCCAGTTTGTAAAACCACATCCTGAGACATGTCCACTTCCTACTAATCCCTAGGGGGCAGTAGTGGGGCTGTCCTTGAAATGGAGTGAATGGGGCTAAACCATAGAAGAACCACAGACTGGAAATAAAGATGGACGACGCGTCTCCACTGTCCAGAACTGAGGCCAGAACATCCTCATCTGAAACATGAAACATGATTTATTTAATGTGCTATGTCCCATTCGCTAACGTGGAGGAGGTGGGATGTATCACCTGTACTGCAAACAGCCACCAGGTGGCGATTGAGACACTTTGGCTTCACTTTTAGCGAAGTGTCATGAGCGCTTTTAAATCATTATCTACACCCGTTTAACAAAAAACAAATACTACTTTTAATCGGGTAAAGTTATAAATGGAGTATTTTTATATTGTATATTTGTGTACTTTTCTGAATGATTTTAAACTTGCTAGTTATATCGGAAAAAGGCTAAAAACACTTTGCTAAAGTTTTACAACGTCAACGCGTAGAAGGTGAAATGTCTCCCCCTGTCGTCCAGGATAGGTATTACATCTCCATCATCTTTACCAGCAGACATTTATATTTATATTTGATTTATATACATTTATATTTCTGCTGCTATTGTGCAAATAAAAACACAAAGGTGATTCCAAGCTGCAGGACGAGTAGATGATGTTGTGGTGAATGAAATCTCAGCCTCCTCTGTTCATTTCATCACTTTGAACTAATAACTGTTTTAATGCACACACATATAGATTTGAGGTGTTTTGACTCGTACCGGTTTTCCCCACGTTGCTCGCCCCCAGCACCACGATCTTCACGGTCCGGTTGGGGACACAGTCCAGCAGCGGGTACTCCGGGATGGGCACCAGCAGGAAGTTGCCGGACCCGCCGCTGGTCATGGTTCTCGGTGCAGAGTCTCCAGTCAGACGCATCGAGCTCCTCTCCGCCCTCGGATCAGCCTCCTGCTCAGTGGGGGGGAATAATCCCTCCGCCCCGGGGAGAGGGAGCAAAAACAATCACTCCAATATTCCCATAATGTCCCATAATAATCCCTCAGAGCTCCAGAGGAATCCCGGAGCCGGACTCGTGCAGCTGCCGCTTCATTCCGGGAGAAACGGGTTTTTTTTTTTCTTTGAGATGCAATATTTTCCAAATATGTCCTCGAAGTTCTTCCCCCCCGTGCGAGGACGAAGTTTCCCCCGTCTGTGTGCAGCGATGTGACCGCGCGGACTCCAGCTCGCTCCTCGGTGCGCGCGGTGCGTAAAGACGCGGAGAGGGAGGGAAGTGGACTGAGATCCATCCCCTAATGTTTCCCATGGGACCCGACTGGGATCCAGTTTCCAGCCGGGACTCAGACATCGTTAACCTCCTCTGGTCCAGCGAGGACACACGGGGTTATGAAATAAACCAGTAGAACAAATGGATCCTAATGGAGGAACTGGTGCCAAAGAAAAGCTCCAGTTTGTCAGGATTTAGAGTGAAAAGTCAAATCAGCCAAACTGCAAAATAATTAATAGTTTATTTTGTTATAATATTAAATAATTAATATTTAACACCTGACTTGAATCAGTCAAGTACAAATAATTAAAAGACGTCACAACTTTTCCAAAGACATCACGAATCACTTGTTTTACTTTATTGTGTAAAACTGTAAATTGAGGATCGTCCCCTGCAGCCAGTGACACAAAGCACCGCCCGCCTCTTCCACTCCCCCTGTTCAGAATCACACTAACAAGCGCTCCCTCCGGCTGGACGACCGAAGCGTGAAGTCAGACAGAATCACCCCAACGGATACCGGAAGTCAATTCATTTTTACTTTAAAAGTAAAATGTGACAAAAAAATAAACTTTTTGTCATCACGTTTACTAAATGTATTCTGTTTATTCCTCTTCAAGAGACAGTTTAGAGATGGACGAGCTCTTATAGTTTTGCAATAAACAATCAAAAACACTGAAACTGAACAATATAACCGTTATTATCATGTATTACACGTCATACTAAAGATACTAACAATGCTCATACTACTTCTAGCCTACTACTACTAATACTACTAATAAAAATAGTAATAATAAGAGTAAAAATTGTTACTACTATCATAGTTATAGTAATACATACTACAAAATAATATTAAGTAACATATATCATATTAATATGTGACACGTACAGGACTCACTGGACACGTGATATAGATCATGGATGGATGGTAATATAACATAATATAATATAATATAATATAATATAATATAATATAATACAATATAATATAATATAATATGATATAAACAACAACAGAATTATGATAACATGACAATAATTACAATTATGAGAGTGCAAGGCTGCAACAGGCAATTGTTTCATCACCGAAATAAAACTAATAGCAATAATACTAATACTACTACTACTATACTACTACTACTACTACTAATAATGTTAACACTGATACTACTACTACTACTACTAATAAAATGTATTAGTCGATTATGCTGAAAGCTCCGGAGCGGAAGTGCAGCCTGCGCTCTGCGGGCTGACAGCAGCCGGACACCGGGGCAGGAGACGCTCCCTCTCCCGGAACTGTGCAGCCGCAGCGGCTCTCTACATTTCATCGGCGTGGGCTCGGTCCAGCATGCGGCTTGCGGATGGAAATACTGATGACAGCTCCGAAAGATCGCCTCGATTTGTACGATGGTAGAAGCCGAGGTTTTCGGCCCCAATCCCCGCGGCGGCTCGAGCCTCGTCCCCCCGCGGCGGCTCGTCCCTCTGCCCGGGCGAGTGGAGCCGGGGCGCTAAGCTAGCTGCGCGGCTAGCAACAGGATAATAACACGGGGGAGTTGTGGAGCTCAGCCCGCTAGCGTGAGCTCCGTGGGTAGCGGGGGTTCGGTGGAGTCATCCCGGCTCGGTTGTGGGAGTTCAGGGCGGATCCCCTCTGTTCATTTACCCGGGTTTCAGTGTGTTTACACGGGGAAGGGCAGTGGGGGTCCCAGTTAGCCTTAGCTTAGCCTGCTAGCCAAACGGTGTGTGTTGTGAAGTTGTTGTACTCAGTGCGAGTCCGCCATGGGAACCAGCAGCTCCGGCGCGTGTCGCTGGTTACAGCTGGTTTCTATGTGAAGGAAAACCAGTTACCACGCAGTGAATGGTTTAACTGGTGAACACAGGTGTTGTCCGGTGGATGTAAACCACATCACACAGCTGATGTGGAGCTGATGGAGAAATCCAGCGTTTCCTGTCATGGGACTCGAGGCCTGACATGTTCCATCTTCTCTGCTAATGTTCAAACCAGCGGGTTGTCCTCAGCTTCTGGTGTTTGTGAGGTTTGATCAGAAGAAGATTGATCCTGAAACTTCATTGATCTTTGTACAGAAAGTCAGAGGTCAAACTTCATAACAACACTTGTAAACATGCAGATTCTCTTACTGAGTTTCTATTCAAGGATCCATAAAGTTGCAGGATTTCAAACCAAGGTTATTTTAAAGGTGTTGATGCTTGTGAACGTACTGATTCTTCTGCCAAATGTCCACGTGCACGTTTTAATAAAGTTTCAGGACTTTAAAACCTTTTAAAATCGAGCTACTCAAAAGGTTTTGAAATCCTGAAACCTCAGTGATCCCTGTACAGATATTCTGCAGAGTCAGCGGTCAGAGGGCCGATCTGTGAAACTACACTTCATCCTCGTGAGTAGATTCTGCTGCTGAGTTTCTGTTGCGATGATCAATAGTTTCAGGATATTAAAGGATTTTTAAAAGAAGCAAATGAAGAGGTTTTGAAATCGAGCCACAGAAACTCACTCGATGCTCAAAGACCTGCGGCCTCACTGCAGATCCCCCAGCAGCAATCTGTGAGGTCGAGGGGGGGAAAGGTCGATCGCTGTGACAGCTCCGTGTGTTCGTGTTGTGGTAGAGACACACACACAACACACACAAACACACACAAACACACACAAACACACACAGAGCTTAAAGCTACAAGATTAACTTGTGACTGAAACTTATCCGCTGCACCTTTCAGAGCCGACAGACGGTCGGGCAGATGCCACCGAGGAGTCTGATGGCGTGTGTGTGTCTGCGTGCGTGTGTGTGTGTGTGTGTGTGTGTGGCACATGCATGCTGTTAAAGACCGTGCACACACACACACACACACGGCCCGTGTAACCCCATTTAAACACAAACAAAGCTGTGGTTGGCAGGTTTGTTTGGTCCGTTTGCAGCTTTGTGAGCCGACCGGCTTCTGTCCACAAGGTTTTTTGTTTTGTGCCATTTATTTGTGTGAAAATCAATTTGGCTCGTGAAAGCGTGGATGTCAGCGTTCGGGCGTCACAGGCACCGGAGCCTCTGAGGTGTCTGTATCTTTTAGGGACGATTTGATGTGAATGTGGTGACGACAGTTGTAGAGATGACAGAACAACTTGTGATCATATCTTGTAACGTTTAGCATTTAGACTCGGTCGGGCTGTTTCACCAAATTTCAAATGATCGGGATCCGAACATCTCATTGACTGTTGGACGGCTTCCAGACAAACACTGAAGGCTGGAGATTTTTTATGTGAGAACGCAAATGTGCGAGTCAGTTGCTTTGGACATTTTTCTGGAACTTTTACTGCAAAAATTCTGGAAAATATCCGAGTGAGTCCACGTGAGAATAGAGCAGGAAAATGTCAAACATCTCAGGATACATCAGAATTTAAAGGTCCTGTCCGGCTGCTCAGCCCAGACTGACGCAGCAACAAAAGAACAACCAGTCGGTCATATAATCCAGTTTCTACTGAAGCTGTTGACGTTGAAAACATAAATGACATAGTTTTTTATTTACAGCTCATCCTGAATAAATCGTTTCCTTTCCCCAGGCAGTTCATGTATCTGCCCCTTTGTTTGATCGCCTGACGTGACAGAGCGTGTTTGTGTTTGTGTCCCCGTGTCGCTCCGAGGTCGCGTTTGTTCGATAGATAACCTCAGCCAGTCGGCTCGCCTGTTGTTGACATCACACAGGCTGCAGTGTGAGGATGAGTAACCGTGGCTGCGCCGGGGTCGTCAGCTTCCCTCGTAGGAAAAGCTGCATCATCGTTAGCGTCGTGATCCTCTTTCCTCCCCGTGCTGCCTGAACAAGACACAGAAACAGATCGCCTGTTGGGTTCGGAAGGCAAATTGCAGCCCGAGCTACACTCTTAACAGCTTCTTTTAAATGTTTAATTCATGTAAGAAATAGACAAACACATAATGAGCCTAACGCTGTGCAGAGAAACTCAGTCTGTATGTGGAGAGAGGACATGAAGCAGGAAACACAGCTGCAGCAACCAGATGGTTCAGAGCAAAGAGAGCAGAGCAGGACAACAACAATGTCGAGGAAGGAAATGAAGGACAAAGGAAGTTTTTCCTCGCGGCTAATTTTATTACAGTGTCGAGGAAATTATGATAAATGAGAGAACAAACGTACGAGGAAAATGTTTATGCCACAGTTCTATGTCATCGTGACCCTTTGCTCCGCCTCTCGCAGGGCGCCAATGCCTCAGCCTTGGAAAAGGAGATTGGACCGGAACAGTTTCCCGTTAATGAACACTACTTCGGATTGGTCAACGTAAGTGTCCGTCAATCACACACAGCTACACATCATGTTGATTTGGTGTTGTTGTAAATGAAGATGTAGGAACGTGTCTCCACTTCCAAACGCTGTCATTCATTATCTCAAGTTCTCTCAAGGCCCAGACCTTAAAAAGTAAAGAGAAACACAACAGTTCCCAGGACGAGCAGCACTTTGTCGACTGTAACAAACACACCCTCCACTCACTGTGTGCGTTTCCTTCCCTCCTGTGTTCTCCTTCTTCTCCTTCTTGTAGTTTGGCAACACGTGCTACTGTAACTCGGTGCTGCAGGCTCTGTACTTCTGTCGGCCGTTCAGGGAGAAGGTGTTGGCGTACAAGGTAAAGTGATGAAACACCACGGCTGCCACACCACGACTCCCCTGCACAGGCGGAGCGCTCACGTTGAAAGAATTCACTCAAATATCCAGTGAACACGTTGGACCGACTGTCAGACACTTCTTTATTGACTGTGTTATATCTGAGGACGAGACTTTTAGTTTTTATGACAGCAAATGTTTTTATATCTGAACACTTTCCAAACAACTGATGCAAAGGGAAAAGATTACAAAGGCCGGTACATGATGTGACAGGTGTGTCCTCCTCTTCTTCCTCCTCCTCTTCCTCTTCCTCCTCTTCTTCAGGTGCAGCCGCGTCGTAAGGAGTCGCTCCTCACCTGTCTGTCCGACCTCTTCAACAGCATCGCCACGCAGAAGAAGAAGGTCGGAGTCATCCCGCCCAAGAAATTCATCTCGCGGCTGAGAAAAGAGAACGGTAGTGACTGAGACGTGTTCTGTAATCTTTTAAAAGTTTGGATGTGCAGGTGTTCTGTCTGTCCGTCTTTATTTAAACTTCCTCTCACCATGAGCGACACAGCTGAGTCAACTGTTTGTTTGGAGAAGAGGAAATAAAGAGGTCGAGTGGGGGGGAAGTCGTCTCAGCTGAGAAGTTAATCTCACAGCTGAGGAAACAGAATCATCAGCCAGATCCAGGAATGAGAAGCAGCTGACGGAGAAGAATCGATCTTAATTAGCTCATTTCCTCTCGCTAACATGCGCTTCCTCTCTTCCTTCCCCATCTGCCTGTTTTCCTCTCTCCACTTCTTTCTATGTCTCTATGTCTCTCCCCCTCAGAGCTGTTTGACAACTACATGCAGCAGGACGCCCACGAGTTCCTCAACTACCTCCTCAACACCATCGCAGACCTGCTCCAGGAGGAGAAGAGCCAGGAGCGACAGCAGAATGGGAAGCTGGTGCAGAACGGAGGGGGAGGAGGAGGAGGAGGAGGAAGTACAGGTGGAGGGGGAGGAAGTGAGGGAGGAGGAGGAGGAGGTGAAGGTGACGGAGGAAAGGAGACGCAGCAGACGTGGGTCCACGAGATCTTCCAGGGAACACTGACCAACGAGACGCGATGTCTCAACTGTGAAGCTGTAAGTGTCGGCTCCCATATTGTGATTTAACCACTTGAAGACCGGGCGGTGAAATAATGATCACAACTCTTCACTTGGGTCCAGGTCAGCAGCAAAGACGAGGACTTCCTGGATCTGTCCGTGGACGTGGAGCAGAACACGTCCATCACGCACTGTCTGAGGTAACTAAACGCTCATTTGATGGAGGAAAGAACGGTGATGATCGCAGTTTATCTCAAGCTGCGTGTGTGTGTCTGTTTGTGTGTGTGTGTGTGTTTGTGTTCTGAACAGGGGCTTCAGCAACACGGAGACACTATGTAGTGAATACAAGTACTACTGTGAGCAGTGTCGCAGCAAACAGGAAGCACAGAAGAGGTGAGTGACAGCAGCTTCTGTTTTTCCGTCCGTCTGATTTGTTCTATTAGAAAGAAACCCCTTAACCCACATCTGGTGTTACCACGGCAACCCGTCAGGGGGACTTCCTGTCACAGAAGTTCACCATGGGTGTTTTAAAGTCTTGTCGTGAACCACAGCGGTTTCTGAACTGCCGATCCCAGCACTTTGTCTTCACTGGGTTCGACTGCGACTTTTCAGACGAAGAGCCTGATAAGTGCACCGGCTAAAAATCCATTAGCGTGAAAGCGCCAGGCTGTCACCGGCGCCTCGTAGTAACACTGAGCAGAATGCTGCGAGAGCGTGAGCCAAATTAGGACGAACACAAAGCGTCCAAGAACCCACTCCTTGCTCCTGATGGGGGGTCTGGAGTGTGAATGGTGTGGACATGGAAAGCTTTCAGGCCTCTTGACTTTGAGTCTGGGGACGACTCACTTTTCCACTGACCTTTTTAAACTCTGCACTTTATTTTTCAATTTTCAGTCGGGATTTAAAACAACTTTACAGCCAAAAAAATACTTTGCAGTCTTCCTACCTTATGTTGAGTTCAGTTGTCGTTTGATAAAAACGACACGACACCATTAAAACTCTGTCTCTGCGTCAGGATGCGGGTGAAGAAGCTCCCGATGATCCTCGCCCTCCACCTGAAGCGCTTTAAATACATGGACCAGCTGCACCGCTACACCAAACTGTCCTATCGCGTCGTCTTCCCGCTGGAGCTCCGCCTCTTCAACACGTCCGGGGACGCCACCAACCCCGACCGCATGTACGACCTGGTGGCCGTGGTCGTGCACTGTGGCAGGTCGGTCCTTCGGTTTAGCTTGGCTCAGTTTTCTGGCTGTTGCTGCAATTTAAATGTCTTAATGTTCTTATTACAACTGAAATAACATTTAACATCTTGAGTTGACATATGACGTTTAAAACTGTCTCCTGTGTCTCTCTCGTCCTCGCCGTCTCTGCAGCGGTCCCAACCGAGGACACTACATCACCATCGTCAAGAGCCACGGCTTCTGGCTGCTGTTTGATGACGACATCGTAGAGGTGAGAACGATTCCCTCGCTCCGTTCCCTCTCGTCTTCGTGCCCGTGCACCGGTGACAGCCGGTGGCCACAGAGGTTTAATGTTTTCTCGGGTTCAAATTGTGTGAACAACCATCACTTAAGGTCAAATCAGGAAACCACAGTGATATCGTTTAACGTCCAGACCACGAAATCCTTCATCTGCTCCTTTTCCTCTCAGACAGGAATCTCAAACAGCTTCATGCTGCAGATCCTGGCGCTCCCAGTGTTGTGTTTGGATTTTCCTACGACGGCTCGACTTACATACTTCAAACTTCAGCTGAAGGACGCGGAGCTGAAAACGTGTTTTAGTGATCGGGAGAAAGTGAATACCTGCTTTAGATTAGAGAGCAGGATCAGATTAAATACCTGAGGACCTAGAATGGGAATAATGTTTTCCTGCTCTTTCCTCTTTTCATCTCATTTGCTCTTTATCCCTCTTTCCCTCGCTTCTCCTTTTACTTTTCTTTTTTACTGAGACTTCATTCATACGAGTTATCAAATTAATAACGACGAGTCTCTTCAATCTGCTCCATCCCTCATTCTTCTTTCAATTATCACGCAGGTGGCGCTGATATGAAGACAGTTCTTGTTGAATCGTTTTATTTATTTTTAACTCGAGTCTTTCGCTCACATTTCTTTGGTCGTCATGAAGTTGCTGCTCTGCTGATCCCCCCCCCCCCCCCCCCCGTCTGCTCTCGTCTCCGATGTGTCGACGGGGGAGAACATGGCAGCTGTCGTAGAACTAACAGTCTGACATCCTTGTAGCTTGTGTGATGTGCTGAGCCCCCCCACCCCCTCTCCGCTCGCTGCCATCCACGTTGCAGCCGATACAACAACCTGAACATGCAACAGTTTGTTTGCACAACACAGTGGAAGGTGATGTGATGATTATTCAGTCTGAGGAGGGAAATCCACCCTGCAGCGTGTGAAGTTAAAAGTAGAGTAAAGCTTAACGAGCGCACAGCGTAACCAAAAGCTCGATGCAGGTCCCTGAGCCTTCGGCAGTCGACCGCAGCTGTGCACGGCCGGAGCCTCGCATGTTGATGTGTTTTATCTGCAGCTACGTAACCTTTCACTTTGTTTTTCTTCGTGGTCGGAGCCAAAAAAAGACGACATGCCGCAGCAATCAAGTGATCAGGAGTCAACTGACTGAGCAGTCAGGGCGGTTAAACGTTTCAGGGTTGGTTCAAGTTCAGTCTGCGTTGAAGAGGAAAGTAAAGAGATGGTTTTAAGTTGCTGGGGATTGTGGGTAATGTCCAACCAGCGACAGCCAGTGGCCGGAGGCTTTTTGTTTTCAGGTCGAAGGAAATTCTGCAAATTATGTATAAATGTTCAAAGATGAACTGATTAGATTATGGTGGTCAAAGGTCAAAGGCCACACTGACCTTAAATGAATCCAGACTGCACTGGTTACACTGGTTTTCTAAAGCTTTCTACACGGGCCCAGCTTTTACATTCTTCATATTAATCGACAGAATGTTTTGTTAATCTTTGTTTTTCATCCGAATACAGTTCCACTTCATTCACGAGCTACTTTGCCTTAAATAGACTTGAAACCTGCACTGGAGTCGTGTCTTTGGGAACTTTTACCCAATTAGAGAAGTTTATTTTACTTTAGATCTCGGAGGTTCCCCTGCTGCTCAGGCACAGTCTTCAGGGACTGATGTTTAGAGCTGATGGCAGCCGTGTGTTTTTCCACTTGGATGGTAAAGAATCCTGCTGGAACATCTGGTCCAGTGGACACAAACTGGCTGAGCTTGCAAAGCTGAAACTGAAACTTTTCTTCTTTTTAACGGATTTACTCGTCCTGTCTGCTTTGTATTTTAGCTTCCACCCGTCTCCTCAGGTTTTATCTGTCTTGCTTTCCTTGTTCAGTCTGTGGGTCTTTCTGAACTCGCAGCCAGTTCCCTTTCACCAGCGATCAACAAATATGTTTTGTAAAAGTTTGTTTTCAGCCTCATCCTCTGCTGGACCGAGAGCCGCTGCACCAAATGAGAAACAGGCGTCTACGTGCTCACATTTAACTGGAGATTTGTGAGCAAATGAAAAGAAAAGCTGGTGAAACAGTTACACAACAGAGCTGAACGCCACAGAGAAATGAAAAGAAGGAGTTCAAGGAGTTCAAAGAGCCGTCGTCCTTGTGTTCATGCAAATAAAATGCACGTTTGGTTTTTCGTGTCTGGAGAATAAGTGGAAACTAATAGTTCAAAAAGATTTGCGGGGGTTAAGCAAAGTGAAGTACAGCTGCTCACAGATCAATTCTCCCCCTTTTCAGTTCTAATAAAAACAAAGAGTTTATCTCTCAGACTCAAAGAATATATGAGTTGATAAAACTTCTGTGTTGTGTGAGTAGGAAACTGGGAATTCCATCTTTTCTTTTTCTACTAACTTTGATTTGCTAAGATAGAAACCGGGTCACATGTGTACATAAAACAAACAAAGTGGTTTCTATCATGATACTAAGCTTTTGCAACTTTGGTGGTTTCCTTTTAATAACTTTATCATTTTCAGTTGATTTGAAATAGAAGAGAATATTTTATATCCCTGTAAAAAAGTTGGAAGTAAATGTGATGTTCCTCAATTGAAGTCTTTTTAACATGTTGGAATGTCGATGTAAGATGACGGATGAGCTTTAGCCTGAGGTGACGTTTGGTGATAAGATCTGAACTTAAAGCACAAACTCTAATAACTCATATGTCACAACATCGTGTCGAGCTTCAACTCAACCTCCGTCTTCTCTCCTTGTAGAAAATCGACGCTCAGGCGATCGAGGAGTTCTACGGCCTCACATCGGACATTTCCAAGAACTCTGAGTCAGGATACATCCTGTTCTACCAGTCCAGAGACTGAACCAGCCGCCACTCAATCCCCCACAGACTGTCACTCAACAGAGGGGGAGGGGCTTACAGCTGCCGCCGGCTCCGCCCACATAAGTATCCAGGCTTTATTCCCTGTAGGCGGAGATTTGCACTGGAGCGCCCACTCGGATCGGTCGAGACGTGCGCAGGTCGCATGGCAGCCTCCTGGATTACGACCGTTCAAATCCTCTGAGCCCACACTGCAACGAGCACCTTGACCAAAACAAGATGGCCGATTCGGTAACGCCCGCTCTGCACTGTGGCATCAGCTGGGGACGACGTGAGTAACGCCAATCCAAGAGGCTGACATCACCGTGTGCACGCCGGTCCATCACGGAGGTAAACGCTGCAGGGACTGTGGTGGTGACGCAGAGGGACCAATCAGGACGAGACACCCGAGGTTGCCAATCCTCCTCGTCATGGTTACCGTCGGTGTCATCATGTCTTCTTTTAGCGTGCGTGTGATACGAGCTCAATTCGCTTTCCACAGTGACCGTGAAGCTTTTTCCTTCGCTTCACGCTAACACACACATTCACCCACAAACAGACATCGTGTCACAACAAAAAAAACCACGGACACGACCGTTTCCTCATCGTGCAGCGTGATCGTGTTCTCTGAGCGCAGCTGTTGCTAGTTTGCAGTGTTCATGAAGCGGTGCTAACAACATTTAGTGTTAAAACCAGCCGCCGGAGACGTGTGGAGGCTTCTGACCAGTAACGTCTTTGACTGAAAATTCAGGCTAATTTTTCATTTTGAATTCTGAAATACAATTTAACAAGTTGGTGTAATTTAAGCGTTTATATTTTTATTGATTTTTACAGGGTTTGTCCTCTATTTTCATCTTCACTTCCTGTTCCAGAACTAAAACTCGTGCGTTTCATCACAATTGTCGCTGCTGCTCCTCCTCTTTCCCATTAACACAATTTGATTGGCTGCCGCATAGAAAGTTGAGATCTAATCAACTTCTACCGTACTCGCGACGCAATGCACCCACAATGCATTGCAGTAATGCATGACGTCACCACAACCAGCTGTGTTTCGGTCCTGTGGTTCTATAAACTTTTGTATAAACACATTAAATCTGAGTTGAAATCGTTAAACTCCAAATATCAACGTTTGGCAAATGCTGGTAAAAGTAAAACACAGAAGAAGTGGAAGTATTCGAGTTACCGGTGTGTCGTGTCATATTCGGGGCCACACACCTCAAAGGAAGAGCGGTCAGCTGGTTAGTTAAACCTGTTGAACCCACAGTCCCTTTCTGCAGTTTGCTTTTTAACTTTCAAATGTCCGAATAAGCAGATTTGTACCATTTTAAAGGCCAAACACAAAGAGACAGATCCTTTCCTCTCACTTCTGACAGACACTACATGAAGCCCGTGAATGTTCAGTGGTTCCCTTCTTTTTTTTTTTTTTAAAGCTTTACTCATCGACAGCGAACCCTTAACTCCTCCGTGCACGCACCTCGCTGCAAGCTGGCACCGTGCGTCAGCCGCCAATCAGCCGCTGGCACAGCTCAGCTCTGGTTTGTGCAGCTGCAGCTCTGACAGCCGCTCGATCTTTTTACATAACATGTTTTTCCCTCGGTGACGTCGGTGGCGCTCGCGTGGAGCTCGCCCACAGTCGGTCCCTGACTCGGTAGATGTGATGAGACGGCCTCATGCCTGCGATTGTGGTTAAAATGGCTTCCTCTGCTCGGTATCGGATCCAATTCAGCACAATGGAAACGAGTTGAGGAAGGTCACAGCTTCTGATTCACCGCTGACTCATCCTGCCGGTGGGTAAATATGAAAGACTGTGACTGAAGTGAAGCTTTTATCAACCAGTCAGTTATTGTTAAAACTCCTTCAAACGGCTTCATTCACGCGTAAAGTTTAGTTTGACTTCAGGAGAAACAGGAGACATTTTAACCTTTTACTTTACTTTCTCGGTTTTCGTCTTGTTCTTTGAAGTTTGTTTTACGTAAAAAAAAATGTTCTGATGCCAATTTTCAAAGTACTGATCCGATACCAGTGCGTTAACGAGGATAAAAACTTGTTTAACGCACTTTAACAGCTGCGTGGAAGTGATCATTACCATCCCTCCAAACTGAAGTCTTTTTACTTTACAACTTTACACGTTCGCTAACTCCGGCTAACGCAACACTAACGCAAAATCACTTCTTCTTCTTCTTCGCTGCTAAAATCAGTACCTGCTCGTGGCAGAACAGCACAACTGCTGCTTTTGAGTTTTGCGAAGAAGAAGAAGAAGAGAAAGTGATTTCTGTGGAAATAAAATTGCAGTTTTGACTGAAACTAACACTTTGAAGATACGTATATTCACTGACTTGCCGTTGTTGCATCGGAACATCTCTAGTTTTACACTGCTGAGCTCACGAGGCTCCACCTGACTGGGCTGTCCTGGTTTAACAAGCGAGCTCCCCCCCCCCCCCCCCCCCCCCCTCCCCCCCCCCCCCCCCCCCCCCCCCCCCCCCCCCCCCCCCCCCCCCCCCCCCCCCCCCCCCCCCCCCCCCCCCCCCCCCCCCCCCCCCCCCCCCCCCCCCCCCCCCCCCCCCCCCCCCCCCTCCTCTGTCACGTAGCTGCAGCAGATGGAAAGTGAATGGAGACGCTCTCTCTCTGCAGCGTTTTAGCTTGTTTATTTTCCACAGCGGCTGAGTGGCCGGGCAGTGGGTCAAGTATTATCTGAATGTTCACATGTACAGTAAAATGAAACCAGGGCTGCCGCTGCTTGACCTGGAAAAACGCAGTTTGGGTTCGGGTTCGTCTCAAGACCCTCAAGTCGCTCTCTCTCCTTCTTAGGCAAGAAACCTCGTTGAGAAACCGAGTGAATCCGTCGCCCTGATCCTCTCTGGAGAGTTCGGATCAACATCGACATCACGTCGCCTCGATTTCCACGGAACTCTGACAGTTCAGTCACCGAGCAGCTTATTTAAGGTCGTGACAGGAAGAATGTTCAAAGTAGAAACTCACGGGACGACGGGCAACGTTTGTTCTGACCCAACAAGCCCCCGCGTTTATTTTGGTTCGAGGAAACAAACTAAATTTAGTTCCTGTAGCAAACTACACGTGGGAAAAAAAGTTTCTGCCCAGGAGGATGGAACTGTTCACACGACACACTTCACAAATTAGGAAAATTCTGGATACCACCACTCACAATGTCCGGATGAAAGGTGGACGATTTATTAACGTTTAAAATTAAATTAAAGTTTTGTGGAAACAGCTTTTACTCTGCACCTGCCTCATGTTTTTATCTTTTAACTAACCCTCAGTTTGTATTTTCACACGATAAAACTACTTTATAACTAGTTTATATCTAGTTTACCGACTGAAATGTTCCAGTTCCATGCGTCGTATGAAAGTCTTGGATCAAAATCTCCCTCAACTTAAATCTGAGAGTTCGAATCGCAGAAGGAGAGAAGGCGACTTCAGACGTCTCGACCCGAACTCTTCGCTCACTGGGTCAAGTTCAACACTATTTTCCTTTTTTCCTGCGCTGCTATTTTTCGTGAGACGTTTTTTGGGTTTGATCTACTTTGTTCCTCAATTTTCTTTTGGACGTCTGCAAAATAAAGTTGAGTTTTAAACCTTTTTAAAAAGGAAAGTTTCCTTCGCTCTCGTGATGTAAAAGAACAGTAACAAGCACAAAAAGGCCTCATTGGAGACGAAGTCCACAGAATTCAGTCGGACGAGGAAAAAAACCGTTCACGGAAGTCGTCAGCGCCCAAAACAGTAACGTGTTGGTTGAAATGTTCGCTTTGTCGACAAAACAAGGCTCTTTTTATTTAAATATTATTAATAATATGAATGTTTATATTAACTTCTTATTTTCTTAGATGTTTCTCTTGTTTTTGATATATTGTACTAATTTTAACAGTCTACCATTCTTGCGTAGGCAGCTCCGGATGTTTTGAGGATTTATTTTGTTTCCTGGACGTACGTGACGAGCGGCGTTGACGTGTACATAAATACAGATGTTATTATTGGAATATAATTAATTGCTTGCTGGAAATAATCAACTGACCTAGATGGAAAATGTTAGTGGATGTTTTTGTCTCTCCTTTTAATTCTGGCGGTGAATGAATATGTCTGGGGCTTAATTATGATAAACGATAAGCCCCACCCATGTGGCATCACGAGGATACTAAAACAAACAGCCCCAGATAAAACTGATTGGTCACAGTATTATAACGAGAAAGAAGAAGAGACGTTTTATAAGAAACTGACCGAAAACTGTCAAGTGAATCACTGTGTTAAAGGAAAAATCCACTTTAATATTATACAGACTTGTATTATAATTAGTTTGTTCAATAATTAAAAGAACTTAAATTAGTTTATAGCTGATTTATCAATAGTTACAGCACAGACATTCCAAAGATTTGTTTAGAAACAGTAAAATGTTTAGTCGGAGGTTAATGACAAATTTACTCGAAATGTAAAATGTCAAAGGGATTTTTTATCAAAATGTTTGTCACAGTTTTTTTCAGCCTCAAATGTTCAGTATTCAAATATCTGGTTCAATAACTTTCTTTGCAAAACTTTTCATACAAATAGATTTTGTTAACGACAATTCTAAATGGTCGAGAAAAACTCTTGTTTCTTGTTAAAAATAAGTTGTCATCTGCAAAGAGAGAGGGAATATTTCTCTTGAATAAAAACAAAAGATGACCTAAGGACGAAGGAAATATGAGATGTTTGTAGAAAGGCATGATGGGAAATGTAGTAAATTGCTCCCTGACGTAGAAACACCAACATTTAGCCACAAAGTCATTGATTTAAAAAAGCCCAGATGGATTTTTCCTTTAACAGTTGAACTTTGTTTCCTCTGAAATGTCTGGACTTCACATCACTTCCTCTTTTAAAGACGAGAATGTAAATGTTTGAATCGTTGGCTGGTTTCTGATGGCGTCCAAACTGTTTGAAATAAAACACAAACTGGTTTTAAAGAATCACCTCGTGTTTTTCTCTCTGCGGCCGATTCTCAGGATTCATTTGTGTGAAATCAACTGCAGTGGTTTTTTTTAACAGGTGTTTCCAGACAGTTTAATTTGCTTGAGCACATTAAACTTTATATTCCCACTATGTTCTGAGTACATGTCCTGAAATAACTCAATCTAAGTGTAGTATTAAAGCAATTTGAAAACAAAATAATGAAACAAATACTGAGCATATAAGTCAGTGGAGAAACATCGGTTCAGTTTCAGCTTTTCCCCCCAAAACATAAACACACTTATCAAAAAGTTTCCACGAGTTCAGGAGCAAAGTGAGCTAACGTGGTGAATGTCTCCCTCTCGTGGTGGAACGAGGCTAATGCACTCCTCAGAAACATTGATCTCTAGGAGCTGGAAGCTTCTCAGACATCAAGGTCACACAAACCTCCTGTTTCAACACATTTCAATTATTAGTTTATAATGAAGTATAAAGTTTGAAATGTAGTTTTTACACGTGGGACAAAGGCTTTGATCAAAGTTGGTCGTAGGAGGATTTATAAAGAAAAGCTGTGGATCCTGAAACCTTGATATCAAAAATAGAATTGACTCATATCACAGCTTTCACCAAGTTTTGAGAAAAGTGTTTTTTGAGTCATCCTGCCGACAAACAAACAAACAAACAAACAAACAGGAAGGAGACGCAGATAAAACATCTTGTTTCCTTTAATACAGTTTGTGTTTGATCTGTTTTGACATTGAATCGTCTGAAGGTTGAAATCTTCCTCTGGAGCTGAAAGGTGAAAACAACAGACACCAAATGGAGTCCGGTCTTTGGTGGTTACAGGTGAAGCTACAGTTACACACGTCTACGTATAGTAAAGACAAAAGGTTTGTAAACTTAGGAATACATCATGTACACAGTATATATACATTGTATTACATTAGTACTGCGATCCACTTCCTGATAATCTCATGGTGGTTTTATTGAAACTCTTTTTCCTGGTCCTGGTCCAGGTCCGAGCAACTTGTGCTTCAAATGTTTGGCCTCAAACTGTCTTTAGAAAATGTTTCGAGTGTTTTTCAGACATTTTCCTTCTTCACTTGTTGGTTTTCTTCGTTCAGGAATGAGGTCAGAAAAGAGGGAACGCTTCCTTCAGGTCAAGAGGAATCCTGCATTTGAGATTTTTTCAAAATTGAGACGTCTGATGTGACTTTTTAATCCTGAAAATATACTTTTCCTTTCTGTAAATGTAACAGGAGCTTGGACCAGTTTCCCTCTGACCTCTGACCTCAACTTACACACCTTCAACCTCCTCTCGCCTCCCTTCGTCTTCCTCTCGCCCTTCATCATACCATCGTCTCCGAGCTCGACCCTTTCCCGGTGAAGAAGTCCCAGAAGTTGGCGGCGGGCGACGGTTTGCTCTCCTCGTGCGGCGTCTGCCTCACCCAGATGCTGCTCTCGGTGGAGCCGCTCAGGCTGGAGCAGCTGCCGCCGCTGAGGGTGAAGCTGAGGGCCGCACCCAGCGGGCCCCTGCGGTCGTGAGGGTCGGAGGAGGAGGAGTGGGAGGAGGAAGAGGAGGAAGAGTGGGAGGAGTGGGAGGAGTGGGAGGAGTGGGCCAGGCTGAGCAGGTTGTGGTGGGAGTGGAACTGGCGCATGTGGTGGATGGATTTACCTTCTGGGACGTCACCTGCAGGAGCGAGACGGGACAGTTTTACATCCTCGGTGCTGGTTCACCAGGAAATCAAAGCAAAATTTGTACTGATTCCTATTTTTAAACAAAAGATTCGAACAATATCGACTCCAGTAAAACAAGATACCGAATCTGGTCTCCTGCCGCTTCCGGTTCTGGTTCAGCTTGAGCACGTTGAGGAACACCTCGCTGATCAGGGTGCCCTCGCTGCCGCTCCCATCGGGGGGGAACAGAGGCGAGGGGGGCTCCAGCGGGGACAGACTCCCGCTGGACGCCCCCACGGAGTCCAGGGACGCCCCTGTGTCCCGGCGACCTCCGGACTCACTGCCGCCCTCTACTGTCAGGTGGCTGCTGCTGACGGGAGACAGGAAGCGGTCAAGACAGGAGGCGGAGCCAGAGCAGCGTTATGAGGGGACTGGTTGTCATGGTTACCTGAGTTTCCTACGCAGCAGATAGTCGATGATGTCCGGGTCGGTTTGGATCAGACTCATCAGGACCTCCTGCTGCACCTCGGCAGACACCTGGACACACAGACACACACAGACACAGAGACACAGACACACACACACACACAGAGAGACACACACTTAGTGTTTTCTGCAGGGGGCGCTGTTGCTCAGTAAAAGTTTCTTCGTGTTGCTTTAAAACTAATACAAAAATAGACATAGATAAAAAATACTCAGTGCACAACGTCAAAACTTTAAATCTGAACGATAAATTTAAATATTCTTTTATTTAATGATTTGAATTTAGAATTGAAACTTAAACAAATGACACATTTCTGAAAGTAGATCCATTCATGTTCATTTCTATCAATAACAGATATAATCATGAGACTGAATATTTCTCGTCGTACTGTTAAGAGTCTCCTGTGGTTCTGTACGAGCACCAGAGTGACGCTGATGATCGCCGTGCTGTCCTCGATCCCCATCAAGTGAGGACTCACGTCCCCGCCGCTTTCCCTCTGCAGCAGGTTCGGCCCGAAGATCACCGCCAGGTTCGCCGCCGTCATCTTGTTCCCCGGGATCTGACGGGAGAGGAGGGAGGAGGAGGAGGAGGAGGAGAGGAGGAAAGAAATGTGTGAATTGACCTTTCAGAAGTTGAAGTTTATATTTCTTATCATTTTGAATATGACTATTACGGTTTTAAAAGCAGCTCGAGTGTTTAAACATAAAAACCATGTGGTCCTTTAAAAGAGCATTCCAGCTATTTAATGTTCAATGGGAGCTTTTTATTATAATAAATAATACAAAGTGCTTTTTCCCCATTGAAAGTATGTGGTACCTCCTCGTCCTGGGTTCCGATGGTGTCCTGGGCGAAGCTCTGCACCGTGTGCAACAAGGTGAGGAGACGCAGCAGAGTGTCGCAGTTACAGGGCGGGAGCAGGTAGAGGAGGTGCTGCAGGTACTGGAGCTGGTCGGCTCCTCTCAACACTGCAGGAGGAAGAGGAGGAGGAGGAAGAGGGGGATCATGTGGCGGCAGCACAGACCGTGAATAAAGATTAAACTGATAAACTGCAGCCGACCACCAGGGGGCGATTTGGCTTCAATTCTGGGGAGCTGTGACGTCGTCCATCTTTATTCAAGATGAAGATTCAAGATTTTCAACCATCACAAATTCATTCACATGTTCACGAGATTTTACAAGTTACTTTTCAATCTCTGCTAAGAAATATATCAGAAATGTATCAAACGTCTTCATGTCACAAGTTTGGATTTATATATAGAAGATAAAGCGTTTATGTATTTCTACGTAGCGTCGTGCGTGTGTCGTACGGTTGGCGTGCAGGAAGGCAGGGTAGAGCTCCCGGGGCAGCAGAGGGTCAGGCATGTCCCTCAGAAACTCTTTGAGCAGCGCCGCCACATCATGGACGCTGTGCTCCTCGTCCAGCTGAAGGTCCACGCCCACGTCAAAGTCCTCCCTCAGCTGAGGAGCGCGCACACACACACACACACACACACACACACAGACACACACACACACACACGTTACTCCCACACTGAGGCCACTTTTCCCCTGATGGAGGCGATTTCTCAAAAACAGGATCTCACACGTCGACACTTGGTCACTTGAGGATTATTTTTATATTCCAGTCAGAGCAACAGGAAACACGGGACGAGAGCGAATCAGAGGAAAATTCACACTGAGCGTCACGACGGGGAAATGAACCCATGATGTGACTGACACCTCTACCTGTCATCATCGTCTTTAACCCAATTCACAGATGAAGAGGTTCCAAATAAATGGAATAATACATGAATAGATCAGATAGAATATAATGTAATTCAGATTATGAAGACTTGTAAATATGTGGACAAACAGAAAACACGACATGCGGCAAATTAAAAAATAGTAAAAAAATGTCAAAAGGTCGGGAAGGTCACAGAATTCATTATAAAAACCTTTAAGTAAATCACTCATTTCTCGTCTGTTGCTTTGTCAGTTTTATTTCTCATGTTTTGTAAATGAATCCACATGAGGAGAGAAAGTGTCGTCACCTGTCTCACTCTCTTCTTGGAGCTGCCGACCCGGAAAATTCCCACAGTCTGAAGACCTGAGACGACAAAATCCACATCCACGATTTATTTATGTACATTTACACTGATTAAATCTAAATCTGGATTTATAGTTTGAGGCTTCACAGGCTGATTCCTGACCGTGGTTCTCGATGTGGCTGCAGCATCTCTCCAGCACCCGGGGCACCTGCCTGTAGATGGGGTTGAGGCTCAGCTTGGTCTGGGTCCTGCCCTCGGACGAGCCCTGGACTTCTTCAGCTCCAGCTCGGCCGGGTGGAGAGCTGCAGCGCCTCCAGCAGCCGGGACTGACTCTCCACCAGGTCGGAGATGGAGTCGACCGACAGACCTCCCTGAGGGCGGAGGAGGAGGAGAGGAGGAGGAGGAGGAGAGAACTAGAATTAATTAAAGACTTTCTAGATGAGCGGATTTTCTCATTTCTTTAAATAAACTTTGTGATATTTTGTTCTTGCTTTACTAAATAAAATATTTCTGTACACAAGTGATACACTCTAAATGCAATTACACATTTCCCCACTAGATGGCATCAAGTTCCTCTTTCAACACTACAGTGCTTTTATTTTGGGGAAATGGAAAAAACTAAATTGAAAAGACTTTATAAACAAAAAGTTTCACCTCAAAGTTCACTTAGGTATTTATTTTTTATTGAAAGCTCCACAACAAACTAATAAATGGACCTGAGGTGAGTTTATTATACAAAGATTTCAGTATTTACCAGGTTATACATTTCAGATATTAAATATACAAATCTGATATCAGACATTTATGCTTTCAGATATTTCGAATTGCATTAAATAAGGAATAAAAACCCAGTGTATGAATTTGTAATCCTGATAAGCAATGTGTGTTTGATCTGTGCCTCCACCTGCAGGAGAGAGGAGTTTATTAAAAGGTCCTGATGATGGACGAGGACAAATGTGTTGAGGTGAGACGCTGGAGATTAACGGGACATTTGAAAAACAGACACAGACACGATGGAGACGACAGGACGGAGAGAAAGAGGAGAAAAACAAATGGATGCACTGGCAGCAGGAAATGGAAAAGAACGTTTTATGATGGATGTCCTTGTTTGTTTTTTTGTATCCCTCATCCTTAACGCTGCCGTCCAATGAAATATCAGAAGAGCTGAGAACTAATATTCCACAGGAACATGAATCACCGTGTCTGAGACCTGAAAATCATTTCCACAGGAACGCAGAGTGACGGAGGAATTTCCAGCTGCAACCAAGTGGAACTCAGTCATGAGAAGAGATTTATTAAAAATGAAAAGAAATGAGCAGAAAGTCTGTGGTGACGACTGAAAAGTGGAAAAATGGGAAGATTTTATTTGCATTTTGCGAATAAAAAACAGATTTTCTCTAACTTGTGCTTATCAAGAACAAAGTGAAAACTGAAACATCTGAATATCGATGGCTCCACCAACACTGTGAGAATGACAGTCACGGCTCCAACTGGATTTGTTGGCTTTAATCTTTAATTTTCTTTTATTCCTGGCCCCAATAATCTTCCGTACAAAGTCACTGCCAACAAAACAAAGATTTATTCCGCCTTCTCTGTCATCTAGATGAGATCATCTACAATAGCTGAACAACCACAACTCAGGATTTATTATATTATTCTGTTGCTGTAAGTGACCAAACATCCCATTAACAGAAAGGTTCATTATTCTCCAGCTTGAATCTGCAGAAACAAAAACCAGCTCAGGACCAGTTCACCTGGAGAAAACCTCCTGAATCTCTCCTCTGGTCAAAGTGATGGAGGCTTTAGCGTGAATTTATTAAAAAACAGAAACTGTACAAAAGTTAAATGTCCTCAAACTTCTCTCGTCTTCATTCTGCTCCTGACGATAATTTCAACCTTCACTCCGTCTGTGCACGAGACGCGACGCAGCGGCGACGACACCGAGCTGCTGCTGCATCATCCGTCACTCTGTCCAGCCAAGTGTGTGTCTGTGTGTGTGTCTGCGTGTGTTGTCTGTGTGTGCAGTGTGTTTCCTCAGTGAGCTGCACTTCACGGCTGCTTCAGGTTCCATTAAGATGCTTTGAGGCTGTGATGACACTTATTACAGGCTTAAGGTAACCACTGCTTTCACATCAGTGTGGAGAGAAGTGCAGAAAAGGTAAAAACACACACACACAGCATCACAACGCAAACACACAGCATCACAACGCAAACACACACACACAGCACCACAACGCAAACACACAACTGTGGAAACTGAGGAATCGGTTGTGAAAATGTTTACAGCTGGAGATGCAGCCTGAGATTAACTGGCTGACCTGGAGGCCTTCATTACAGAGCACACACACACACACACACACACACACACACACACACACACACACAGTTGGCAAAGAGGAACAACAGTGCTGCCAGTTTTCATTTCACCGATAAGAGAATTTGAGTCTCTTTCAAAAAACACAACAAACCAAACAAAGGAAAAAGAAAAACACTGAACGATTAAATCAGGAATTTTAAAAAAAATCCAGGGACTGAAACTTGTGAAGTGAAAAGGTCAAAACCTCCTTCTGCATCAATGTGTGTTTGTGTGTCTGTGTGTGTGTCTGTGTGTGTGTCTGTGTGTGTGTCCTCTCACCCTCCTCTGCCCTCGCCCGCTGTTATCCAGAAACGTGGGCGACATCGGTTTGATCTGGTTTTCGAAAATGGGCGCCGGTGCCACGGAGTTGGCGGAGGGCGAGCCGGGGACGCCGCCCGTGATGGACGAGGAGCCGACCAGCGGTTTGCTCCCGTTGAAGAACTGACGCTTCTCGGCCCGGAAGCGCAGGACGCTGGCCTCCAGGTCCAGGCAGTCCCGGCGGCTCTCCTTCAGGGCGTCCTGCTGCCGCTTGTAGGCCCGGTCGTTGGCGATGACCTGGGAGAGCGGGATGCCGAACGCCTTCTGAGCCGATTCTGACGGAGGAAGGGACAGAGAGAAGAGACAAGATGTTACAGAGAGGACATTTAAAAGCTCTGACATCATGGAAGGATATTTAATTGTCTCCACTCAAACAGAAAGACATTATTGGTCAATGCACTCTACTCAAACACCAGCACCTCAGTGACTTGTGACCCTTTCACACAGAGATTCCAGGGTCAAGTGGCCGAGCGGTATAAGAATAGACAGGGTGGCCCGGGCGAGCAGGTAAGAGGGCGATCAACAGGTAATCCCGTTAGAGCGGCCGCAGCCACAAACCAGACATCGCACTCAGACTGATACGGGCTTAACCGCAGCGCCAGCGATACGCAACGTTCGCCCAAGACCGCGAATCCCTTCGCTCTGCTGCATCACATGACCACAACAAGCGAGCGCACACCCCGATCAGTAGGAGTCCAGATAGAGGTGAGCTGTGGCCAATGAGGTGAAGAGAAACAAAAACAAAGGCTTAGATCAAACCGTGACACACGCCAACAACTCAGAGAACTGAGGAAATATAAGTAGAATAAAATAATAACACAGACCATCATGGTTTGTGACATTAATAAAGCGATAGATGCAACATCTCGTTTCTCGATGAAAAGACGACCCCCTGACACCCACTTGGTTCCTTGGTTCTGTGGTGGAAAGTCAGATAAAGTTCTCAAAGTGGTTCCTGGGTCTGTTGGAACAATCCCTGCAGGACGATACAGACATTGGACCTTTGGCCTCTTTGACGGACGCCATTTCCCGTCTTGTTCTGGGCTTTAATAATCAGCGATCCTGGTTATTAAAGCAGATTGTTTTGCTCTGATTTGCCACGATGGACCATTTGTCTTGAAGTTGGCTGAAATGTTTTTCCGAACACGCACCATCCTGCGTTACCCAAAAAACACAGCGTCCCTGCCAAGGAGAACGGGCTCCGTGCACTGATGGGTGTCACAGGTTAACGTGTCTCCAGCTGCACTTGATGGCACTTGTTTGATCAGTAAGCTCGTGATTATTCCTCGGGCCTGACGTCTGTTGGCAGCGGCGGCTGAGCCGACCCCTCCTCCTGACGCTCGGCCACGTTTGCCAACTCCGACGAGCTGCTCCCGCTGGACGCGTTGGAAATGAACGGTTGAGGATTTTAATAAATGGCTGCAGCGGCGTGGATGTGTTGGAAAACACTTCTCAGAGTCAGGAAGTCTGTGACTGCAGAGTCAAAAATGTTGGCCAGAGATTTGAGCAGTTCCTTTGATCCTCTTTTCATTAGTTTGATAAACTCAGCGGAGTTAAAGTGGAAACAAGCGGCAGGATGAGCTTCACATGTTCAGGACACAAAGGTCCAGCTCCTACTTAAGTCTTTCAATTACACAAATTTCATTTGGGGATTTTGATTTGATTCGTTCTTTTCTTTAGCAGCGGGGCAGAAACTCCCTGCTTCTAGTTTCTCAGTGGTGTGGACTTTTAAAGAAATCAGCATTTGTTTTAAATCTTAACTTTATATGGTTTCCACATTTATTCTGTATTTTTCTTATCTTATGATCACAGTTTACTGGCAACTTTGTTGTGTAAAATCATCAAGAAACTGCTTAGATTGTTATTATAAATTACTTTTAGTCCAAAGATTACACATTAATAGAGCGAGACCACTTCGTGCCTTATTGGCTGATAAAGATCTCAAACAAATATAGTATGTTTGCCAAATAAAAGTTCATTTTATTAATTCAAGTTCTATATCTTTGGTTGGATTTGTGTTTAATTTGTGTTTATAGTTAACAATAAAGCTTATAGATAAACTGTAAATATCAAATTTCTTTATCATGAGGGCTTGATAACGATAACAATTATTTATATCAGCCAATATATCGGTATTGAAAATGTTTTACTCATTAATACTGGTATTAATACTTCATATTGGTGAAGTATTCTACAAATATAGTGACTTTTCCACTAAAACTTTATTGTAGCACTATGAAGTCCAAGGTCTTTGTGTTGATTGATACAAATCTACTTGAAACATGTCAACAGATAAATGAAGATATAAATTGGTGGAAAACGATAAAAACCTTTGGTCTCAACTACTCAAAACGACCCAGAAGCTGCTGAAGGTTTCCACGACTCAAAAACCAAAATAAAACTTCCCGTTAGTCTGTGAGATCTGAAGAAGCCTCTCGGATGAGAAGTGAAACGTCTTCAAGAAACACAAGCAAGTCCAGCTGCCCACGTACACATGTACAACTTCTGAAGCTGCATGGTTTACACATGCATGTCCTGAGTCACCGGGACAGTAAATACCAAACGTCCGACAGGGAAACAGCTGCATGTGAGTGAAAAGTTCACGTCTGATTGTTCCCTCTTCGGTGCCCCTGCAGCTCAGGTCACTGTCTGTTCCTGGAAGACACGGAGGAGATAAATTTAGATGCTGCTCAGCACTCAGCTCCTCTTCGTCTTTCCCCACAGCAGCAGCTGGACGGTGATATTGCTCCTCCGGGGCTCGGTGCGCTTTTTAAGAACTGGTGTTTGGTTAACACGGCCTGTCCTCTGGGTAAACTCCAGTGAAACACGCGGGAAAACAAAGCAGCAAATTACAGGAAGCCGAGCGACCGTCGTGAGGCTGCAGGGAAAACCAGTGTTGTGTTAGAAAGTGGAGAATGAGACATGGAGAGGAGGGAGCTGAGGAATCCGTGCGTCTGGGACCCACGTTTCTGACGTCACAGGAGTTTCCCAAACAGACGATTCACTAGTTCACCTTTAAGTAACAAGGAGTCAGGAGCGTTTCATGATCCATATGAAAAGAATTGAGAAACACAGAGGATCTAATTAAGGGTGAAACATTCCTCCGGTTTATTCTTCATCTCCCTCCGTTGTTTTCTTTACCTCTCCCTCTCAGGGCGAGAGACACACGCGGGGAATCATCTGCCAATGTTTCCCAAACCTCTAATAAAGAGATGTTCTCGATTCTCAGGCGATTAGCGCGGCAGGTCAGAAAAGGAGCCAATGCACACAGACACACAAACACATTCCCAGGATGTCTGTGCAGGTCTGTAAATCCTGCCTCCAGCCTCTTAGCTGCAGCTAACCCTGCTAATCAAAACTCAGGACATTGGGACCTGGCAGCGCTCCTGCTGGCGCCGCTCCTCCACTACCGCAGAGCCGCGGCTGCGTGGCCCTCAGGGGTCGGCAGGTAGCAGATTACATGTGAGGGGATTACACCGTGGGAACTGTAATCTGCGTGGGGGCGAGACAGAGATGGGGTTTGGGGAGGCGGTTTGATTTTGGGCTCGTAGGAATAATGAGATTTCTGGTTTTTCAAGCATCTCTCTTGGTGCAAATAGAGGACAAAGTACAAATGATATATAGTATAACTGAGATTTCTAGAATAAAGTCAATCGTTCAGCACAGAACGATTCCTCCAGAGAACGAGCTGCACTTCATCGCCCCTGATCATCCACAGCGTGGGAGGGATTATTTTAGATATAGACCGGCTGCTGTGGTTCTCTGTAATGTGCACATTTAGAAATGTTTCATCACAGCATCGTGCATCAGGAGGATCAACACCAACGTGTCAGCAGTCGTCACCAACAACCTTTTCTTCTGTTTCTCTTATTCGGATCTGCACCAAATTACACACACTCACAAATGTCTGTCTCCTAAATGTGCCTGGACATCTGTTGAGTAAACAAACAAAAGCAAACAGACAAATGAACAAAGGCACAATCATCTAGCTCGTGATTTGTGCCTTTGATTTGCAAAACCTTGAATCCAATAAATCAAGAGGCCCAAGAGGCCGTCGCTTGTTTCATCACTAGAATACAGACGATGAAACAAACTCTAATCAACTACTTCAGATGCAAGAAAAAGAAAATGTTTGGGAATCAAAATGGGGCCTTTAAAAAACATACGAGCAGGCACAGAAATCTTTAATCAATGTAGAATTAGTGAATAAAGTATTTTACCACGATCTTGTTTCTTCCAGTAATCACATTAAACTTCTCCTGATGCAGTGGTTGTTTGTTTTTTCGTTCATTGTTCGGTTTCTGTTTAACAACGCCGGAGAGACGCTGCAACAAAGGAACTGGAGCTCGACTGAGTGAACCCAGCATGAGTCAGAGTGCCGGCCCGAATCCTCTTGAGCTGCATAAACACAGCATTTCAAGTGTGTGAAACCATTAGTGGGAAAGAAACCCACTGGACGTCAGCGGTGGTGAAGCCGATCCAGACGACAGAAGAGACTTTGTCCTGTGACTGATTCTCACTGGAGAACACACGTGGGCGTCGGGTCATGGAGCAGCTTCATAGAAGAATAACACACTCACGTGGGAACGTAGATTATCAGAAGCAGACAAACCACAGGTCTGTGTTTACGCGTGAAACTCACCTCGCTCCTTCTTCTCCTTGGAGAAGGAGTCGAACTTCCTGCGCAGGGATTTTCTCCGTTTGTGTATTTCTGTGGAGAAAAAAAGGGGGGAAAAAGTCAGACAAAATTAGAACGTAAACAAAGATGGACGACATGTTTCCACTTCCTCCCGTCGTCTCAATATGAAGTTAAAATAGCTCAAATGGGAGTGCTGCCATCTTGGTTTCTCCCAGAAGATCAGAAATTATCCACTTTTCTCCCGTTGTACAGAAATAAGAAAAATATCCCAGAGATCATTTGTTTCTGTCTCCGATGATCTGACTGTTTTCGATTTGGTCTCCTGTCTTATTTATTTAGTTATTCAGTTTGTGTATATGAGTCTCATACACACACACACACAAGTACTTCCATGTGCATCGCCCACTGATGACGGATCACTACACAAATACTCATCTATACAAAGGAACTCGTCCTTTAAAAACCCTGAATTAACATCCCCCTCTTTCTCTAGAATACACACAGACCTCATCACGACCTCTTCCCCCTTTTCTCCTTCAGTTGTTATCTTTCTGCTCCTGAGAGCTCGCAGCGCTCCCTCGCTCCTAAGAATAGAGTCGAGCCGTCACAATGAACGAGACCTTGGAGTTTGTTTGAACAGCCGTGACAGACAAAGGGATCTGGAGAGTGTGTGTGTGTGTGTGTGTGTGTGTGTGTGTGTGTGTGTGTGTGTGTGTGTGTGTGATTATTTGTGCACGTCAGAGAAAAAGGTGAATAAACAGTGAAAACGTCTATTTACGGGCAAGAAAGTAAAGGAAAATGTAAAGTTAACATTCAGAAATCGTATTTGTGTGTCGCAGGCTGCTGGTGGGATGTTAATGCTTTGATTGGCCACATGAAGAGAATTCCTGTGTTTACGTAGAAAAACAATATGAATCT
Source organism: Hippoglossus hippoglossus (assembly GCF_009819705.1). Lineage (NCBI taxonomy): Eukaryota > Metazoa > Chordata > Actinopteri > Pleuronectiformes > Pleuronectidae > Hippoglossus > Hippoglossus hippoglossus. The sequence continues at coordinate 14,333,876 of NC_047168.1, forward strand.
CAATGGGACACTGTGCTCGATACGATCTCATTTACAAAAGGAGACATGTGCGCTGCAATATAAACATTAAATTGCGTTTCTCAGTGTTCGGCATTTCTGTAAATAACCCGAGAACATTTCCAGCTCGGCAACAGTCACGTTTTACAGCAGTAAGTGTGTGTGTGTCAGTGGTGGTGAGACATTTGTTATAGCAGCTCTGTATTTACAGCCCTCTCTCTTTTCTTTTCTTTTTACGAGGCCCTGCATCCTCCTCGCACCGGGTTTACGTAGAAGGAGTCATTGTTTGGATTCGTAAAGCTGCTGTTTAGAAACCAATGATCCGAAGTTGGGTCTTTCACCTATTAAGGACGGAGCGGAGTTCCCTGCGCCGCACGTGGCTCCTCCTGGAATACGTGTGATACTCGTGCAATCACAGGGAACGTCAGAACGCATTTAACAAAGCAGGGAAAGAAACAGACAGAGCTTCGGTGTGTGTGTGTGTGTGTGTTCCATCGGGATAAAAGGGGTCAAATTCCCATGACTGCAGGAAATTGAAGTTTATTTCCAAAGCGCTTGGCCCCTCCCTCCACACACACGCCACCTCCAGCCGAGGACGAGTGTTTGTGCACACGCATGAACAAAGTGTGATGACGTAACGCATGTTCACACGCAGCGAGGACGAGGGAGAACAGGCCCGTGCAGAGCGTCCAATGAAAACACGCTCAAATAGACTTTCCCTGCAGCTTTGCATCATTATTCGTTCTTGGCGGAAAGTTTTGGTGAAATGCATCATGGGAGATGAACTGGTTACCAGTCACCTGAATCCAACATTCCGCATCTGGCCTTGTTATGTATTGAGACAGAAAGAGGATCACAGGGAGAGGGAGCTGGTCCCAGTAGAGAACCAGAGGACGAGGGCATGAGAACGAACTCCTCACCACAACTAGTACGTCTCACAACCACCGACCTTTCAGCAATGAAACTATCAGACACACACTCATGCACACGTACAGTTTATTAAAATACCAGCGCATGAGGCCATGCATGTGCTGGACATAAATGTGCTCGTAAAAAACAAACCCCCCCCAGAGGATTTAATGGCTCAGATTCCTCAGAGGAAAGTGAACAAGGAGGAGGAGGAGAGAAGCGGGGAGAGAGAAGAGGAGCGAGGAGCGGGCGGCGTGGTGGGAGGTGATGCTGAGACCGTGACAGACTCCGAGTGGACCGCGGAGATTTGACCCCAGGGGAGAAACCGAAAGGGAATATTCCCACACTTAGAAACGGATCTGAAGGAACAGATCAGGCACTGATGTCGAAATTATAATTCAACTGTAAAACTGAAACTCTGCAGCTGCCACCGTCGGTTTTATTGTTTATAGCTGAGGAGGTTATCACCGAGCGGCGCTGTTCACTGGCGACGGTTTGTAAACGCAGCCTGAAAGAGCAACGTGGGTCAGAGCAGGTCAGAGGTTAATTATCCTGAGGGAGAACAACAGCATGGGAGAGAGCGGTAGAGTCTGAGAAAAGAGGTTTAAATAGCAACTGTCTCACAGGAGAAAGACTGCTGACACACACACAGACAGACACACACAGACAGACAGACACACACAAACAGACAGACACGCACTCTGACAATCAGCTGTGTTTGTTTCTTCTTGAATCTGCCTCTACACTGTGACCCCCGTGACCTTCAGCCCCGATGAACACGAGTGAAAACCTCGGGGTCTCCAGTCGTATGAGGCGTTTGACAGATTCATGGTTTCCTGGTGATTCTCTCTCACTTTATTGGCTGGATTTGGTGCTTCAGAGTTCAGATGGACAAAGACAAGTTAATGTCTTAAAAAACATACAGATAATCTCAAAATTCCCTTGCGTTTGAAGATGCAACAAACACAAGGTCAAAGGTCAGCGGGAGCTTAGCCTCAAAGCTCCGTTCTTATCGCAGACCAACAAACAACAAGTCAACATCGATCCCATGATTCTGGTTTGGCCGTCGGAACAGATCTGTGAGCTGGAACCGATTTGGAGAAAGAGATTCACAAACAAAGATTGCACCACTGACTGTGAATCAAATGTCACGTCCCAGATGATAAAGTTCTGCGGAAATGTGAGATGGAGGTTTCTCCTAAGAATCTAACGAGGTCCCCCAAGATTATAAATAACAGTTTGAGCCAGAGTTAAGAATAAATACTGGATGTGAAGGAAACCTGAGAGAATCCTGATTGTGTACGAATCCAATCTCCAGAACAAGGACGCTTCTACTGCATGAATTATTCTCTGAGAAATAAATGTCTGGGCCACAGATAACACCCCCCCCCCCCCTTCTCCTTGATACATGTCGGATTGAATTATTCAGATTAACGGGTCATCATCACGTTCCACTGTTGTGTTTGGAACGTCCTCGTCTTTCATCACTGTTCTTTCCTTTAATGGTATTTAGTTGTAGTTGTTTTAAATCCATGAGATTAAAATGTGTCCTTATCAAAAGCAAAAACAGACGAGATGAATTTTATCATTTCATCCAAACCAGAGAAACAACAACACTGGTTCTGGAGTTTAAAGCTTCAAATCATCTTCATTCTCACTGAAAATCTGTTTTAATTAAAAAAACTAAATCAAATATCTGCTTTTAATCCCCACAACTCCTCACATGTTATAGAAAGTGTCCTCATCAGCCCCCCCAGATAACAAAAGGTTCAACGCTGACCTGAGCTCTAGAGTTCAGGTATTTTCCAGACATGTAGATAAATAAACTAATCTTTGCACTTTTCTTATCACAAAACGACAACTCAGCTCATTCACACCAGTTCAGAGAGTTGTTCTCCGACCAGTTGTCAGAGCTCACAGGATTCTTCCCCGGAGTCTTCATCACTTCACACTTCGTTCCTCACGTTCCCTCAGAGACGGATATTTATCCTTCAACTGTCGGAGGCTCGACCTCGGTGCAGGGAGAGGCTTCACCCAATCAAATCGTCTCAACTGGCGCCAAGTCGACCTCGTCGTCACGAGCAGGACGAACCATTGACAGCCACGCTGATGACATTACGTCTACGTTATCAGGAGGTCTTGACCCCGTGTTTTGACCCGTTATCTACAGACGGTCAGCTCCTCCATAGGCTGGTTATAAACATGGACGTAGACTCCGGGTCCAGAGAGGGACGCCAATGTTGAAAATGACTCGACTTTTCCTGAGGAGTTTGTGTCTCAATCTCTAGTTTCAAGTCTTTATTTAGTAAATTAGGGTTAATTTAGAGTCAAATAGATCAATCACCATCATGCCCTTTATCTTTATTCTCGTACCTCTCGGGATGCTGATCTTGAAGTCCAGGTCTCGCTCCTCCAGGTGGTACAAGGCCACTTCCTGTAGCCTGGCTCGCTCCAGCTCCGACAGGCTCTGGATGGTCACCGGCTGCAGCCGCACGCTCTGACCCAACATGGTCGCCCACGTGTGGTCCCCCTGCAGAGAGGCGAGAGCGAGGGGTTAGCAGGGCAGGGATGGAAAGATTTAAAAAAAGACAAATGACGACCCAGCAACGTACAACAAATGTTCTGCTACGTCGGACAATTGAAATAAAACTTCGTCGTTAATCACAATCAATCAACCATCAAGTTCTTAAAAGGAACAAAAGCCTCAAATGGTGAAAACAGAGAATTCGATTGCGATCAGTGACCGAAAAGGAAACTCAACTCAGTCCCTGCTTCAATCCTACGATCATTCCCCAACATCAGCAGTCACATCACAATCCCAGTGAAAGATTGAAATAAAAGGAAGTTAAAGAAAAACATGCTCCATTGTGGACAAGACTCTGGGGTCTAATGAAAACCAGTTAAATCAGAGCCACGCAACCAGAACAGAGAACAGTGGGAACTCTCCAGTGGACAGTTTGATTTCCTGATCCCTGAAACACATTGAAGTGACAAACATTAAAACATTTCAGTGGAAACCTCTTTCAGTGGAAACCTCTTTCAGTGGAAACCTCTTTCAGTGGAAACCTCTTTCAGTGGAAACCTCTGAACGGTAAATAACCTCGTACAGACCGAACTCCATCTGACAATGTTTCAGGGAAATCTGTTTTAATCTTCAAATCTTTAACGTTCTAGGCTTTTTCTTCTCCTGCACCCACAAACACACAACAAGCCTCAAGCTCCACGTGTGTCAGGGTCCTAAATGTAGTGGTTCTCACACACCAGCTCCTCACTGAGCTGCAGGTGGACTGGGACCAACACGAACAGCTGTGGCCATGATGGAAAGAATACTGAAGAACTGGCAGTCGAAGCAGGATATTGAGGTTTTAACAGAGAACAGAAAAATCTGAAGTGAATGTGAACCGCAGTGAAAGAGTGTGGGAGACGAGTGGCAGCGAGGTGGAGTGACCGCAGGTTAACGAGATCCAGACAAACACAAACCAGATCTGAGGTCGGAGATTCACAACATGTTCAACAAAACAGACACAACAAATGGGTTTTTAAAGGCTGCTGTGACCAAAAACCTAAAGTGAACCCAGAGAAACTTTTCATTAAATCTGAGGAGTTTTGCACAAAAGCATCTAAATCAAACAGATAATGAATTTCACGTGGGCGGCTCATTGTTAATTAGAAGGTTGTAGAACAAAGAGCTGGAGGGACTTTCTCGGTTTGATTATATGATTCAAACCTTTTGTTTCTCTGCACTTTCAATCCTCAGATTCTTTATGTAAAAGAGTCAAAACATCACATCACCTCTTTGTGCCTCAAACAAACGAAGCAATTAAAGAAAATGAAAATCTGACTCTGTAACACGACAAAGATCTTAATGAAGAGCCAGAACCAACCAATCGATACCAGAGTGGAATATACTGGAGCTTTCACAAAGGATTTGAAATTAATTTGCATTTTACTGTATATTCAGAATATGGTGAAACTCCAGAGACGTAATGTTTCCCTTCCATGAAGATCAGATCTAAGAAACAGTCCAAACAGAATCAACAGATGTGGATGAGATCCGTCTCATTTCTTTGTGTTATTAAACAACAGTCACATCTGTTTTCTCACACCGAGTCCTACTCGTCCTTAATAGAAGACAGAGCCTTCTGTTTAAAATTAGCGGAGTTCCCACGCATGAAATCAGCGTGAGCGAGGATCGGGGGTGATGACATCATGCGTTGCTGTCCAGCCACAGAGTCTCTTTTGACGAGCGGCAGCGGCAGCGACCGCTCGAACGAGTCTGACGTAACGAGGCTTAAGAAGCGTCTGATTGGGAAGAGGGGCTGAAACGCTGAAACGTGTGGAATGAGTTTCATCATCGCAGAGAAGCTTTTAACTGATGTGTTCTGTCTTTACTCACAAATCGGACTCTTCACTAATAAAAAAAGCTGGAGTCACACATGTGAGTTTTGCGGCAGCGCTCCGGTTTCTTCTTAGATTTAAAACCCTGACGGAACATTTCCCGACTATAAGAGTTCTTATTCTAATCTTTGACTAATCTATATGACCTCAATACACACAGGAAAGTGCTGAGGACGGGGATTCAGGCAGAAGGAACTTTAGATTTAAATCAACCACCGCGGCAGGAATAACAGGGTCTCACGTTTCATAACCCGAGTTTCTGAAGGTCTTAAATATGTTGAAATATTATAAACTAGAAGTTAAATAATTAGTTAATTATGTTTGTATTGATTTAACGCTACTTCTCAAAATGTCTTGTTTCCAGGGTTACTCTCTACTTCACTTTATCTTCATTGAAGGTCAGTCTCATCCTCCTCTTCTTCAAGTCCGTGTTTATGTGATCGTATACGTCCACATCTGTGTGACCGGTTCATGTCTGTAATTGCAGGGGGGGGGGGGGGGGGCCTCAACCCACACAGCTCAGCGTGATTGGGGAAAATTGCCTCTGCCCTAAATGCTAAACGTAACCAGACAAGCGGCCTGTGGTGAAAGTGGGTGAACCACAGAGGTCGTCTGTAGAAACAGGTTCCATACGTTGTCTCGAAGCGACAAACTGGTTCAGCTGTAAACAAAACTGTGGGAACGATGGTTTCTCCTGTGAAAGGTCATCGGTTAGACGTGACATTTAGAGAAAGTGTCACGTCTCACGCTCGGCCTTTTTTTTTTTTTTACAGATGGTGAACCCGTGCGTTAGCTCACAGGTCGACATCGTCACGCGTGTAAAAAGAAAAATGGTCGTCGCCGCACAGACTTGGGTTTGGTGTCTGAAATGCCAGGGGGAAGGTTTGACCTTCAGAATAAACTGCCTGGTTGCCAACTCGTATATATTTTAGGCAGGAAATGAGTCTGCTTTTATTTTGACGTCTGTGCAGCATTCAAAAGATTCTAAAAACTAAATGAGACTCTTCTGTTATCATTTCGACACTCATCTTCTTTCATAACTAACCGCACACAGAATATTTGAGGTGATAATGTTTCGTCAGATCCCAGATTCATGTCGTACGTCACTGAGCCCTCGTACGTTCCTTGTGGTGCAAATTCAAACATGAATCACACGAGCAGGACACTCGTTTTATTAGTTCATCAAGTTTTCCAACGTCACGGCTGCATGATGACGACAATGCTTCACTTCCTGACCTGAACATAACTTAACCTTCACTATGGGTTAACGGGGTTTTTTTTAAGCAAGTGATTCAAATCTGAAAACACCTCTGTGTGTTTCTGTTTTGTCCTTCAGCGTATTGAATGTCCCAAGATTAAAACTTCATAACCTCATATCCGTGATAATACCTTTAATACAGTGGAGACGATTTAAAAACGTGAAGGTCGCTCAGAGAGCTCATAACCCTGCAAAGGCTAATCTGACCCCCAACTCGCCATGTTAAAGAAAAGTGGAAAATAAATCCTAGATCCGCTCCAAAATGTAACGGATTATCTCTCCGGTCACGCCCCCCCCTCTCAACAAGGTTTAATCAAACATGTTCCAGTGGTTGGTGAGTAATTCTGCAAAGAAGTGGCAAAGAAAACTCTACAAGGTTGATGTCTGGCTCTTTGTTTGGTTTTGGTGCAGACATATTTCAACAGACGGTAATTTAATACAAAAACATTCCAATAAACCAGAACCTAGACCAGGAAACTCTCACGTGGGATTTGAGGTGATATTTGTCAATATTCAGGAGAAAATAAAACCAAATTCCAAGGAATCAACTACGTGTTTGAGATTCTTTACACTGATGTGGTTCTTCAAAGTTCGGGGGCCGTCCTCCCTCGACTTTCACAGATCTGACGAGAAGATTAGACAAATTTACGTCCTGATCCCTGCCCTCTGTCCAATTGTGTGGCTTTTCGTCAACAGCAGGACCCGAAGAAGAGAGACGATTCAAACCACATGAGGGAGAAACCACACGGGAAGACGGAGGACAGACGGGGTGGCAGCGAAGTGAATGAAAACTACACTTCACCCAAAACATCTCTGCACAGAAACACATGCTCGAAAAAAGACGAAATCACTGAGTTAACTGATGTGTCACTTGAGCTGCACCGCAGAACTCGATCCTTCCAAGAGCCCGGCCGTTGAAGAAGGTTGAAAATGAATTAACCAAGAGTTGGGGAGATGTTTCAGTTTCCCAGATGTTAACGTGAAGTTCTTTTACATGAAGACAATGTTGCTTTTACAAACTTTTGTTATATTACATTTCCGGATGTTCTAGGTCACAGATCAAGCCGAACACAATTCTCTAGATCGTATTATGACGGGGCGACGCGCTAACGGTCAAAATCCGTAAATGAGACATTTGCAGAACGACGTCACACACAAAGCTGCACCTGCTTAAACTCACCGCGTCCAAACTTTGCATTAAAAAACGAGCTACGAGGCGAAACGCGCACTAACATGTGTGTTTGTGATTAGAGGCATATTTTCAGATCGAGCCGTGTTTGTGTGTTTTTGTTTCCGTTGCCTGATAAAGTGATAAAGTGTTGTGATCGCTAACAGATGCTTCATCTCACATCTCACTCGCTCGCATGTTGTTTTTAAAATCTCCATCTGTCCTCCATCCCCTGTCTTTCCGTTCTCCGTCTCTACCCCCCCCCCCCCCCCCCCCCTCCTCGTCTTCCACCTCTCCATCAGGGCTGCTGTTGATGTGCTTGTGTTTATTGGCTTCTCCCAGGGGTGTTTGTGTTCGAGTCCCGTGTGCGTCTCATCATTAACCCCGGACTACTTGTTCCCACTTTCTGGGCAAAAACTGTGAAAAATGAGACAGATAATTAATCCTGCAACTCATTTTCTTTCATGAGGCAGTTTGTTTTTCCCTGAATAAATGGAAAAGGTTTAATCGTTGCCATTACGATTAACATAACTGTGCTTTTTTCCCCCCCCATCGCTGTGGGGAACGAAATCCTCGAGGCAGAGCATCTTGATTGCCTCCTGCCTCCTCCATGTTAGCTGATGGGTGTAGTTCTTATCACTATCACGTGTTTGTTTCTGATAAGTTTGGTTTTAATTTGTTCTTTGATGCAACAACAGGGTGAAAGACTGCTACTCACTTATTCGGCTTTATTGTTGTGCGATGGGAGGAGTCGGAGTCACGTCGGCCATCTTCCTTTACAGCCTCATGCCTATAGCAGAGATCGGGAGTCGACACCAGAACGAGACGACTCCCCCCCTTCTACCGAGGACGTTATCTTTTCATGGCCGTTTGTCTCTTGGCAGGATTACTCAAAAACGAACGAGATTATTTCCACGACATTTTGGTGCAGGGGTGGAGCTTAACGCAGGAAACATCTCATTTAAATAAATTGGGCGGATCCAGGATTGTTTTCCCCACTTTATTATATTTCTCTGGATATAACGAATGGATCTTTGTGAAGATGAGATAACTAATGTGGGACCTGATCCCAGATGGTAAACTCGAGCCCCTTCTAGTTTAAATAACAGTCATTGTGTCCAACAACTGTTTTACTCAGATTATTGATTCCCCGCCCCCCCCTCACCAGCTAACCTTCCTGAATGGCTCTATTTATATCACAATGGCCCCTGTGCACTGACGGTTTGTTTCAATACAAAACACAGGATGACACCAAGCAGCTGTGGCTCTTAACGTCATTTTACAGGCTCCACATCGGGGTGCGTTCTTCAAGAGGTTGATAAGTTGTATTTATAATCAAGATATCCAATGCAGCACATGTACAAGTTAATTAAACACATTGCATCCTCGTATTTATGTTAAAAACGTATCACAACAACCTCTTTAAACCATCCGTTTCCGATCTTGTGTAAGAAATGAACCGGTTGTGGTTCCCAGTTCATCCCAGTAAACACTTTATATACGATCCCACTCGCTGCGTCTCCTGTTCTGGCCTCAGGGTTTTGCTGCTTCGCGGGTGAAGGACAATAGTTTTACTATATAGGCTCCGTCTTTCAAGTCTATAATAAACTGACCTGCTTCCCCGGGACTGAGGGAAAACTCCAGAGCTGCCTGGTCTCATGCACTTCAGTGAAATGTGCATGTGCAGAGGACAGATGAATAAACCCTGTACACATATAATACACACATAATGTACATTATCTCCACAACACAAGCACGGCTCTTGAAAAAAAAAAACATTGTCCCTGACAACATAATTATATTTGATCTTTCCTCCCCTTTCATATTTCACGTGATGGACACATGAATAATGTTCTGTTCTCCTGAAAGATTGTTTCTATAATGAGAAAACGTTGTTTTGTCCTTATTCATTAAATGAATCTGGAGCCTCACTAGGACGATCTCACAAAACACATCACAACTGAGACTCAAACGCATTAGTATGCAAAGGTGCGTACTTATATTCACATCAACACTGAGGAGAAGGAACACACACAAACACACACTCTCTCACACTCTCACACACACACTCACACTCACACACACACACACACACACTTAAACAGACAGGCAGCACTAATAGGCCCCTTGGCAGCGCTAAAGACTTCAGGCTGAGCCACAGAAACAGGTCTCACATCGACACAGCAGAGGTATTGTGTCAGTTCTGACTAAACTGGCAACGTGCGCACACACACACACACAGACACACACACAGACACACACTCACATAAACACAGACAGTTTTTGGGCATCACACACTCTCTGCTGTTTGGACTTCAACGTTAGGTCAGTGGATGAACACTGATAGAAGCAGATTAGTGGGATGATGCCAAATGCTTATTTATGTGCAAGTGTGGTGTTTTAGTGCGAGTGTGTGTGTGAGTGTGTGTGTGTGAGTGTGTGTTTGCTTGTGCGTGCATCTCAGTGTTATTCTATGTAATGAGAAGGTTCATGTTTTAAGCGGGACGACAAAACAAAGTCGGACAAAAGATGAGGTTTTTCTCAGAATCAGACTATATATTCTAAATTTTGATTTTCCACATTCTTAAATCTTGCCGTCTACATCGAGTTAACCACATTGTAAAGGCAGGAGTTATTAATCGGGGGGGGGGGGGGGGGGGGGGGGGGTCCTGCACAGTCCCCATGAGTTTCACAGTTGTTTTCCAAAAGTGACAAAAACTAAAATGAGACACAACTGGACAGATTCTAAGAGAAGAACTGATCCTTTAATTTTTACACCTGAAGGATATTTAGCTTTTTACCTCAGTTAGTTTATAATAATAGGACTTACTTCTAAATGTCAGTGTAAGACATCAGTGACATTCTGCATCATTTAAAGTTTATCAGTTAGGTTAGGTTAAGACACACACACACACACAGACACACAGACACACACACACACACACACACACACACAGGTCGTCACTTACTCTCAGTTAGAAGTCCCTGCAGATTCCTGGGCTCCGTGTATCCAGACTTTGCTCACAGACACAAATCAACAATGAGCTGAATGAGCAGAGTCGCAGTAGAAGTAGTGAGCGAGCGAGTGAGGTAGACAGAGACAGGGTGTAAAAGAGAGAGGGGGGGGGGGGTTGGGTCAGGCTGATAGGCAAGTTAGATTAAGAGAGGAGGAGGAGGAGGAGGAGGAGCAGTGTTTACAGGCTCCACATTAGGAGCTGGCAACATAAACACAAGAAAGATGGGAGGAGAGAAAGGAGGGAGGAGGAAACAGAAAAGGGGGAAGAGGATGATATAGGATGGAAGTGAAGGAAGGAATGAGAGGGAATTAATGGGGGGGGGGGTGAGGAAGCAAAGAGACGGAAGACGAAGGAGATGTAAGAAGAGATAAAAAAGGAGAAGAGGGGGGTGGAAGTAAAGAAACAGGTATTTAGGGAGTAATGCAGGTATAAGGAGTAAGAGAATGATTTAATACGGGACATAAGAAAGAGAGGAGGCAAAAAGTAGGTAAGGATTTGACAAAGGAGAGAAGAGGTAGGGAGGAGAAAAAGAAAAAGCAGAAGAAAGGATGAGAAGGAGGTTTGGAGGGAGAGAGGGAGGGAGCAGAGGTAAGGAGAGAAGGGGCAACAGAGAAGGAGAGGTAAGGAGGGAGGGAGGGAGCAGAGGTAAGGAGAGAAGGGGCAACAGAGAAGGAGAGGTAAGGAGGGAGGGAGGGAGCAGAGGTAAGGAGAGAAGGAGCGGTAAGGAGAGAGGGAGGGAGGGAGGGAGCGGGAGGAGGATTAAAACAGGCCAAAAATAAAAGCTCTATAAAAAGGACAGACGAGCAGGTGAGGAGAGGAGAGGAGAGGAGGAGGAAGGAAAAAGGAGGGAAGTGAATTTTCTAGTAGAGCTGCTGCTCATCATCCTTCTCACATCAACAACTGGAGCGAAGCTACATGTGAGGGACACTTGTTTCTATCATGCTCACAGGGTGGTGGAAAAAGACCACACAGGACTACAAAATAAAACAACCTTCAAACCCACTGCCACAGAGTGTGCATGTGTGCGTGCACGTGTCAAAACAAGCCTGGAAAGTGTCTGTCAGCACTGCAGCTGTGCGACCCAAAACAACAGCGGCTAAAATGGAACGACGCCGCGACCTCGTGACCTCTCGCTTCAGCCCCCGAACAGACGACAGATTTCATCGTCGTCTAATAAAACGAGGGAAACAACTTCCTTTGAAACAACACGGCACGAGAGGAAGTCTCACAAAACAAACACAACGTCCAGCACAGACACGGAGACTAAACAAAAACAAATGAGAATCAGAGCAACTTCAGATCAGACGAATTCAAACCCAGACGACGTGTTCCTTCTCGTTTCTGAACTCACTTCAGCTGCCAAATAAATCAGTTTAACGTCGCTCAGACCTCCCGGCTCATTTTCATATTTACAGTCAAAACTGCTTCGGGATCTTTTTTAGGCATTTGGACGTTGACTTCTTTTATTTCGTCGTATTTCTTTGTCACTGGCATTTAACTCAAGGAGTTCTGTCCCACAGCCGTGAGTCAGAGTGCAGACTGGAGGAGCCGGGATTGAACCACCATCCTTCTGGTTTGTGGACGACCCGTTTTACCAACTGCTTTCTCTAAACAATAAAATGCTTTTAAGGTTTCGCTTAGTGAAGTTACTCTAGGGAACGACATGGTCAAGTCTCATGGGAACATTAACGACCTGAGGACACAAACAAGAACCAATAATTAAATCATGACAGAAAAAGATTCATAAATTCAGAAGCAGGAACCTTTGAAAGAACTAATGAGATAAAACGAGATAATTAATATCACCAACTTCCTTTTGGCGAAAGATCAAACATTTCTTGAAGCTGTGAGTTATTTTAGAACTCGTGATTTAGTTTCTCTACAAATCGACAACTTTCCTGAGCACCGAAACTTTGCTTTTACTTTGTTTATAGATTTTCTGAGTGGACCCAAAGACTTTGAACGAACCGTGATGTTTGTGGACATGGTTTTATATTTGTGTTCAATAAATTGTCCAGACTTTGGACAAAAAAAAGAAAATAAAATCCATCCAGTCCATAGAAATAATAAAATAAAATCTGTTATCTGTTGATAAGCAGCTGCTGCAAATGTTCATTTAAAGCCAAATAAAGTTTTATAAATAAATTGGAAAAACATTCACTTCCATGAATATTATAGATCATAGTCACTGAGTCTTTCTGTATTAATTTAACTACAATTTAAGTTATTATATTTATCATATTAATCAAGTCTTGTCTCTTCTGTTTTTAAAGAAAAGGTCTTAAACTGATCAGTATAATAATACCAGGAGCATCAGGCTGCTGCGTATCGTACAAATGTGCTTGTTACAGTAGAAACCCATCTTGACCTCTGACCCCTGCCCCGTCCTTTTCCATTGAGCTCATGGATATAACACGTCTGTCACACTCTCTGTGTTTTGTGTGTCAGCTCATTCTCCGTCTCCTCTTCCGGCTTCTACCCGACCGCCTTTGATCCTGTCCACTTCCTGCCACGGCGCCATGCGTGCACGGGTCAAAGGTCACACGTCGAGTCGCACAGCTCGTCCTCAAACTCATGTGCTGACTCCGACTGTCGGCCTAAAAAACAGGATGGATGATGAACAGGCGACGCACACCCACAGTAACACACACAGGAGGCCGGAAACCCATGTCAGGGCAGCATGTCGAACTTCACCGACTGCACTGCCCCCTACTGTCCAAACACAAGTACAGCCAGACTACAGGATCCAATCATTCAAACTAAAAACAGGAAAGATGCACAGAAAAACATCCCCGTGGTCCTGAATCCAATTAGTGTCAAACTAATCAAGATGTGAACGTTCCAGGAATGAAAGGAAAGAAAAGCCCATAAGGCAGGAGGTGGATTTCCTCCTCTACTCTTTAACCTCGTCAGCAGAAAGCAGCCGAACATGTTTTCACAACCACAACACGACTCAAAATTAGTTTCCGGACTCTTCCCAGCATCTTTAAATGAGTCGGAAAAGGAAATTAAAGCTCAAGTTGTCCACCTGTTCTCCAAGATGAGGTCAGAACGGATGTTTTGGGTTGATTTTTGTTTGACAGGAGGACATGGACACGTCATCCAATCACCTGAGACCCTTATCAACACTTTATACTGCAATGGACCTCGACCTGTCCCAGTCTGTCCACAGCTGCACCAGCACATCACCCCGACTCTAATCCAAGTCCTGCAACCCGTTCCCATTATCACCCATCGTTGATATGAATATTGATTAGAGCAGCTTGTGCAGCCACATTAAAGTTGTTTAATAGGCCCAAGAGTTTAAAGTACAAACTGTAAAACTGGATCAAAGTTAAAAGTGTTGAGTAAAACATTGTTTAAACTGTGATGCAACTTCCCAGACGTCTGAGAGGACACAGCCGGTCGACTGCTTCTCCGACTGAAGTCCACACCTTCGGTTACTGAGACTGACAAGCTGCTCATTACAGGAGCAGAGGGAATTACTCACGTCGACAATGGACAGTTACGCTCTCGGGTGGCACTGAGCGCCGGACTTCATGTGCACTGAGGTGTGACGCTACCGTCGCTACACACACACACACACACACACACACCTGCTGAAGGGATATTTATAGCAGCGAAACACTAAGTGTCTCTGTTCTCACGCTGAGACGTGACCGAGCATCCAGACAACCATCGTGTGCACGAACACGCAAACTCACTGAGGAGGAAAGAGCTGAGAAATGAGCCTCGCTCTGCTTTGCTTTTTTACGCCTTTATTCCATTATTCTGACCACGTCTCTCAGGCCGGTTGATCGTTATCACTTTATGGCTTTCAGCAGCCCAGTCCAAGAACACGAGTGATTTCCTGTAATGCATCGGATGGCAGATAACACCTTCTTTCTGCAGACGGATTATTGGGAAGGTCGCAGAGTTCTCGTTAGATAAGGAAGTATTGACTCGTAATTAAGAGTCAGATTGGCTGAGTCCATGTCATGTGACGGCGTTCAGCAGACGGAACAAGCACAGAAAGCGTTTCACCGATCGACAGATTCCTGAAGGACACGGGACGATGTCCGATACGTGATTTACACCTGGCGTTAACAGAGCATTCTGGGTTATTAGATCACAATCATCACCACAAACATCTGTTAACCTGCTAATAGAGACATCTGCTAGTGGGCGACTGGGGAATTCCAGTTTTAAACAGCGCTGCATTAGTAATTTAAAGCTTCGCCATGAATATCACAACCATCAGTCAGTAAACAACAGTGAAATCTGTAAGAATAATGAAAATAATTTCTCTATACGAGTCTTTATCTTCAGGATTTTACAATGAACTGGACACAAACTTCAACATGGCGCCATGTTCCTGTTTGAGTTTCCTCCTTTGCCTTGTTGAGTCTCTACAATCACCACGTCACACATCACTCTCCGTCGTTCCATCCTCGTCTGGTGTTTTTTTAAGGAAAAGAGGAAACGCCAACATCTAGAGAGGAAACAACATTCCAGCGTGGACATCGATAACAAGCGTTTCTCATTCCGTCTCCAAACAGGACGTCCACGTCCACGCCCCTCGTCAACGCTCTCTGACAACTTCCTAAAACATCCTCCTCTCTTAATTTGTATACCGATAACGACTGAATGGCTTCCTGCTGAAAGAGGAAACCGTTCGACAGTTTAGTCTATGATGACGTCAACCCCCCCATTAGCTGTATTTAGTGCTGAGTTTCAATGAGTGAATCTCTAACACAAGTCTGGCGGCACAGTTAAAGTTACCAAAGAGTGAAGCCAAATCTTAATCGCCCCCTGGTGGTTGACGGCAGGAGAGTTCATTAACCCTGCCTCCTCCATGTTAGCAGATGAGACATGGACACACTGATGTATGTTCCAGTGATCATCTTCTCTCATAAGTTTGGTTTTAATTAGTTATTTGATGCTATAGAAACCAAAGGATCACCAAAGGCCTGTTCAGACGAATGAATATCTGTGCAACACTTTAAAGTAACCCCGTCGGGATAAAGGATTCACAGACAGAGGTAAGACGAACAGAATAAAGTGTAAAACTCAAGTCGATAAACTGACAAACATTAAAAAACGTGGATCATGTTTCCTGCCTGTTGCAAAAAAAAAACTCTGGAGACGTGATCTCATTTTGAAGGAGACTCTGGCTCAGGGAAGGTAAATATCCAGTAGTCACAGACTGTTCTCCCACAAAGGAAAAGGCACAATGTGAATAATATGTTTTCCTTTTGATGTTTTGATTCAACATTTCTGTTTTCGATCAAAGAGCCTTTAAGCGATTCCAAAAAACGTACTGCAACAAAAATGTTCCTGTAAATACTTTAACAGTTTAACGTACAGCGGACGGATTGTCCCTGTGTGCGTCTGTACAGTATGTTCAATCTGAATCGGGCCCATGTTTCACGTCTCGTACAGATTCCTGTTCGCTGAGATCCTCAGATAAAACATCTGTTTTTGTTTCGGACTCTCAAACCACAACATCTGTCAGTTTTCCAAACACTAATATGTGTTTGTTTGTCAGGAGTAAAAACCCAAAAGGAGCTTGGCACCGACTCCGAGTCTCGAAGTTTCAGATGTAAGATTGAAGTGACTCCGACACGTTCGTCCTGCTCAAGCATTTTGCTGAATTCCACAAAGTTAAACTCAAGCGAGACGGTCAGAGAAGTTAGACTCGACTGTAACCAGGACACAGAGCCACCGATTCACAGACAGAAGGTCACAATGTTGATGACATTTTATCTTTTCGAGATAAACATCAAAACTCCAAGCAAGCCTTACTCAGAAATACCTCAGAACGCATTATCATTAGGGATTTTTATGCTTAAATACTGTGAAAAATGCAATTAGAGGAAGAATGACTCACTTGAAAAGAATTACAGAAGGTCGCCAGCCTGTGACCTGACATTTACCGCTGTGCATTTCATTGTCCGTGGACTCTAACGCCAAGTTTGCAGCCCAGAACGGAGAAATCTAACTTTGTAAAAGGGCCTTTCATGTTTTTATCCAACCTGATCATCACTAGAGGTTCTCCTACACATGTGGGGGAGGCGAGGGGGTTATGTTGCAATACGCAGCTTCACCACTAGATGCCACTAATCCTACAGCCTCAATCAAAACCAGACTGCTCCGAGCATTCATTTAAAAATAAAAAACTTAGACCAACACGGCTTGTTGACGTGAAACTGAGTCGTTCACGAGCAGCAGGTCCGTTTGTTCTCGTCTCATTTGATGAAATTTAACGTCTTTTGTTTGGCTCGTCGTGATGAAGCCTCGTCCCCAGAGGACGGAGGAGAGATCCGGGGAAGTGACGCAACCGCCATCTGCTCTCGTGGCTGAGCGACGTACGTTTGTTGTTGTGGAGACGTACTGCAGCGTGAAATTGTACAGCGGTACGTTTTATTTCCGTCAGACAGAATTTACTCGCTGTAAGTTCATATGAGGCTTGAGTTTCACCCCCCCCCCTCTTGATCCTCTATGCTTTTTTCCGAGGTTTGTTTTATTCATTGCGACAGTGATATGAAGCAGAGGAGAAGTGGGGAGAGGGAAGAGGAGAAGCAGGAGAGGAGAACAAGGAGCGAGGCTTTGTACTGTTCAGGAATAATGCATCGGAAATAGAATCTCGATTTGGTTCAAACCGAACTTTAACTTTAAATAAAGCCTCGATCAGCTGGGAAGGTAATTTATCAGAGATAGAAACAGCCTATCACTAATTTAATTGGTTAATTAATGCTGATCGAGGCTGACTCCTGATTGGTCCAGTGCGTGTCTCCATGGAACCTCAATACGCGTGTTTTAGTGACACCTGTGCAGATTGTGTCATTTCATTGATATATTAAAAATAAAACTATAAGAGCGGCAGAGAAAGCATCCTCCTGCGTCATTAGGAATCAATACGAGGTCACAGGAAGTGTCCGCGTGGTGACAGCTCTGACCAGATCAACCCCCGGACATGACCATCCATCTTACAGGATGAGAGCCATGTTGGGATGTGGACGCCATTTTGGGGCCAGGCAGAGATTCCTCTACAGGGAATAACCAGGAAATGTGGTAACTGTCGACCAGGGCTTTGAAGATGGAGCCGCTCCGTCTCCGACATGGAGGACGACGCATCCTGTCTCCTCGGAGCCGACACCGTCATGTGATCAATTCACCGTTTGGTTATTTCTCATTTACCTTCTTAAACTGGTGTCATTACTTCATCTGCTGCTGAGAGCGATTGACTACATTTCCCAGAATGCCTCGTGACAACGCAAAAACCAACTTCTGCACCAAATCTCCCAGAAAACGACGACTTTGTTGTGACACTTCTCTCCGCCCCTCGTCTCTGACCAGTTGCCTGCAGCTTGTGTAACACGACTAAGTCCCGTTAAGAAGAGGATTTCTGCACAGATAACATTAACTTCATTAGAACGACTGCGATCACAGCAAATCTCCTTAAAACCAAGGAAACTGCTCAGGGCACAGATTAGTCAAGACTGGAACACATGATGTCATGTAGTGGATTCCAGTAATATCGTTCTCGTCTAATTCTATTTTCAGAATAAACAATAATAAAAAAAGCAACTGAAATACTGATATCAGCCGATAATGATGTTATTGAAAACTTATGATGAAGAAATGTAATTGAGGCTTGTCAGAGCATTTCAGAGGAATTCTCCTTTAAAGTGCATTCTTTCCAGTTTCCTCTCTTTTCCTTCACATTCATGATTAAATAGCTGTCGGACGCAGCCTGAAACCTCGGCGGTGCTGCTCCCAGAAACCCAGACTTGTGACCAAATCCCTGAAGCAGCATGGCTCGGCTCCCGCCTGCCGTGTGAGCCGAGGTCCAGAACGATCCTCCAGCCTCACGCGTCAGTAAATCAGGCCCAGGCTGACGGTCTCTGTGGAGCGGCACACCATCCGTCACAAAGTCAAAACCCCCGACACGCACACAGAGCTGGCACCGACGCGTGAAGATGGATCTGTGGTGAGTGAGGATGCTCTTCACTCAGGAAGCTGGAGAAGGATTTCTGACTCACTTCACACCATGTAAACACAGAGATAGAGGAAAAGATGGAAACAGTTTCCTTATTTTTCCAGTGTTGTTTGGTCTCTGCTCCTCACTTCCAAGGAGACTAAACACTGAGGGCTGAGGAGAGGGAATCCTGTGGTTCTCCTGTCATAACTCAATAAAAGGTCTCCACACACACACACACACACACACAGAGGAATGTGCACACAAATCACACACACCTCTGCGAACGTGGAAGTGTTTCTTTTGACGTGCTTCCACAAAGCACACGTCACACACACACACACAGATGTTATCTATCATTTCCTGAGCCGAGCACAAATTAACGTCTCCTCAGCCGCTGATTAACAAGCTGCTCCAACGTTTCCCAAACTTTTACGTCACGTCGGTTTTAGCCCGATATCACAGATTTACCTTGAAGCTTTTCAATCTACACAACATGTGACACACGTATTCTTAGACAGATATGTACGTTTCTGCACATGTTGGGACCACACACATCAACATAGATAAATAATATAATATAGAATAACAACATAGAAGATAAAGGGATCTACAGAGATTAAAGTACTCAAATCAACAGGTCCCAGCTCTTCAGACTAAACCAGTTCAGATGAGCATTTCTCTTAATGGTGCAGTGGAGACTGAACCTGCAGCTGGAAGTGGCCACTGAGCGCTGGTTACATAACTCAAAGCTGATGAGAGATTACAAGCTGTTTATGAGGACACCCTGAAGCCACTGACACACACACAGACACACACTCACTGACACACACACACAGACACACACACACTCGGTCGACTAAACCCACCAAATGCACAGAAACACTCTGAAGTCATCACCAGAGAGAAAAGCAGAGCAGACTGGGGAGAAGTGATTCGTGTAGCGGTTGATAATTAAAGTATTAATGTTTTTCTGTCCGTCAGTGTGAAAAGTGTTTATTATATTAAACTATATAAACTTTATTATTCGACTCAATTCTCTCAACACTTTGGTAAATCACAGAAAGGTTAGAGCAGCAGTGAGGAAGCATCAGAGCTTCATCACTGGTCCGTTAATGTTTGACCCGTAATCAGGTTCATTCAAGTCTGTGATATAACGAGCTGCCACAATTAATCTATAGCCCTCGTGATAATCGATACCTTATCTTTAAATGCTGGATTAATGTTTACGGAGCCTTTATAAAAAATGAACCTAAATATTTATGAGCCACGTTATTGAATAACAGCTTTGAGTCATAAATCCAGGTGAGTTTTCTAGTGCAAAACGAGCCCTGGTTGAAAAAGTTGCAGGCAAAACAATTCATCAGACAAAAACACTAAAGAGATCGAGAAGAGCAGCAGCAGAATTATTTACCATAGTTTTCAACAGTATTCAACCAGAATTAACAACTTTTCCTCAACTTCTCTGAGGGGAATCGAGAACAACCACAAATAAATACATCATGGGATCTGAGTCGCTGTGGAACATATTCCACACAGAGCGGGTGGAGCTGGATGACAGAAGTAAACTCTGGATTATTTTCAGCACAATAACGAATAAGTGGCTTCGAAATGTAGTCATGGTTTTTCACAAACCTCTGGAGAAAAGCAAACATTCTCCTGGAAACGCTGAAATTGATTGAAGGTGTTGTGGAAATTCAAGTTAGAAAATAAAATAACTATCATACGGTTTCTATCATGTTTGAAATAAACCCCAGATTTGCAGAGTCTTCACTGAGCGCAAATATTTAGATTTAGTTCCCTGGTTGAATTCGACGTGTTACAGAGAAGAAGCAGATATGAACACAAGACTCCTCTGGGTGTATTTTTCTATCTGACACAGAAGAAACCTGAGATGAACGGGAGGAGACACCCGAGAGGACGAGGAGGTCGTGGTGGTCGAAGCCGGAGGTCAAAAGCAAAAACATCATCTCTGAGCGAGTCACGTTTCTCCTCAGGTTTCATCTCTGTCACCCCCCCCCCTCCGGTGTTCACACGTCACCAACCTCAGCTTCACCTTCATCACATGGGGCTTTTCATAAAGACGTTAAAGCAGAATCCTCAGCAGACGAACCATCGAACACAAACACGACTCCAGACTCACACTGCAGATCATTTAAATTCTCTTTATACTGCTCAACGTGCGAAAAGTAAATATTTAAACATGAAATCATAATAATTAATTAATTTAGAATTAAATCAACATACTCTGTTACTTTTAGTTCATTAACTCACATGAAGAGAGCAAATAATTGAGCCTCTAACTCTCGCATGTGCTTGACTCTTAATGTAAAAACATGTAGAGTTCATCATTTTGTTCTTTACTGTTCACAAAACAATCTCATTTTCTCATGAAAGTTGTTTGGACACAATATTCAACTTGCAAACCTTCATTAAATCATGATTATGTTCACATTAATATCCCCTGAAAATAAAAACTCTTACCAGAGTCACTGTTGTCCTCTGGTTTTCTGGAGAGTTTTCATTTGTGTGTTTGGAGAAGAAGAGAAACGTGAAGAAACTCGTTAATCTCCTCCTCTCTTTTTTCTGTGTGTCCATCTTGTTGTGAACATTTATCTTCTTCAGGAGTCAAGATGGAGTCAAGATGGAGTCGGAGGTGAAACGTTTGTCACAGCAGCTCAACACCTGCAGCTCATTGTGTTGAGGAGACAGGTGCTGATTGGCTCCTGTGTGCGTCACTCAGCAAATTTGGTGGCGTTAGAGACACCTGATTGGCTGAAGTGAAGCAGGAGGGCGTTACCTCTTGGATTTTAAACCAATAGGACGTTGAAGGAGGGAAACATGTTTAGTTTTGTGAAGTGATTAAAGGGTCAGTTCACATAAATAAAGTTAAATACGTGTTTGAATCCCCCTCAGTGCGACACGAGGATATTATTGGATGTTGGTTCTGCTGCGTCTGAGCTTCTGATCCATTCAAATCACCAAAGACTCAAAGATGCATGAAATCTAGGATATACTTATTGGATTCATCCTCTTTAATGAAGCCAAATAACCCTTCAGACCCAGATTCATGAATCAACAAGACAAGCTGGAAACATGACAGCAGGCAGAACGTAACCGTGACGGAGGCAGCGAGGGAGAGCGAGAGGAAAAGAGAGAGGGAGAGATGAGGGACGACAGACGATGCAGAAAGTGTGAGACGAGAGTGATGAAGAGAGGAAGGAAGACTGATCTGAAAAACACACATCACAACTGTTGCAACATTAATTAAACTTTGATCTCGGCCTCGCACAACAACTCTATAAAGTCTAAGGAACAGCCAAGATTCACAAAGTGTAACGAGGTGATAAAACATGTCGGCGTCTCCCTCCCTCGTGCAAAGCTTCTCTCCGTCAGCTCTCGTGCACGAGGTGATAAGAACAGCAACGAAAAAACCTGTCCACGTTTCCTTCAGCTGCCGTCACCACCGAGCACACGGTGTGCACGAGGCGACTGCTGCACCGTTGGTATTTAAATGTTTGTGTTCAGTGTTTTGGGCCATTTGAGGACAACACAACAAGCTGTAAACACCACAGACATGACCTCATAACACGTTCCACACACCAAACACCGGCACGGAGCCACATTAGCACCATTTGAAGTTGTTTTATCGTCACTTAACGAACCTTCTAGCTCCGTGTTTGGTCTCCACCGGCTCCTGAGGGATATCTGTGGATATTTCGCTGCTCAATGCTCCACTGAAGGTTTCTCACATCATCAAAACAATGAGTTGCAAGAAGCTAAAAACGTTACGTAAAGCTGATAAGAAACTGCAGGGTTGCGTGATGATTACCCCTGATCACTATAAACTGTAAATAAAGTTACACAACGCAGCTCCACGTCCTTCCTTGCGCTTGAGTCGGCACATTAGCAATCAAACACTCGGCCAATCCCATTAATCAAGTCCCGTCACCTCCTGTTACACTGACGTTTAACAGGGTGAAGTCAGTGTTTATCAAAACCAATGAGAAGAACCTGTGTGTTTCTGCATGAACAAGACGAAGCTGATGACGGATGGATAGTGACGGAGTTTGATCATTAGCTCCG